>NW_020190997.1:0-19042 GCF_002263795.3 Bos taurus | reverse complement strand
ATCCATCACTCTCATACCCATACAGATACATAACTACTGTCATCAGCAAATCATCACTAAAGCAGACTCACTACATCTTATCCCACGTATCAGGTGGCTATATCAATTACTGATTCGTCAACCAACTGACATACATTACATTATCATGTAGACGCCACCTACACATTATTTATATCATGACAGCATTCATCCCTATGTTGCATATCAATTCTTACCATGCATGACACACATTACCAACATAGCACTATCATTCGGATCACCCACGTGACACTGGCATGATAGACACTATCAGGCTGATCATCTACCCATAGCAGGTATATCACCACTGATCATGCATATCAAACTAGGTAACCAGTGAAACAGCCACGTATCATGGCAAATACCTACGTACACTCATATTAATCACTTATCTGTCATACAGCACATAATCAGTGCTATAATCCACTTCATCACGTAAGATACACGAAATCACGTTCGATTATCACGTATCTGGGCTGACCAGCACGTGAACATGTATGATCAGCACGTGATCACTGCATTATAGCCCACTGATCATTTCTATGATCATTCAATATCAGTGCTAAACAGCACTGATTAGTGCATGATGAGCCACTATCAGTCGGATCAATACTATCACATGCATCAGCACATACCAGCTACATGGTTGGCTACATGACATGGCATATCACACGTTAGCAAGCATATACCACTTATCAGTGCATATCATTCACTGATCAGTACATGATCATCCTAATTTGCTAGATCATTGACTGATCTGGCATGCATTCCGACCAGTAAAATCTACTATCATTGCATACACACGTGAGCAGCAGGGCATATACACTGATGTGCCATGATCATTACGCACGAGCAGATGACAGCCATGATACCAGTCATGAGCCACGTGATCAGGGCATATCATTCACTGAAGTGTGTATCAGCCACATAACATTGCCTGTTCAGTCACGTCTCAGTGCAATGATACCACTATCAGTGCATGATCAGTACGGTGAGCAGGTGTGTACATCCACGTGATCATTGAAATGTTACAGCACGTGATCATTGCATGATACCATCGTGATCAGGATATCAGTTACGGAGCAGTATGATCACCACTGGAGGCATCATGCCAGACACAGTAACACTGTATCATTCAGCCACTTGATCATGCCATATATCCAATCATCAGTGATATCAATCATAATCAGTGTAGGATCACACTGATCATTACATAGCTCATACTATAGCCTGCGACTGCTGGACACTGTCTGCTCATCGGCTTGACAATTTCCAAGCTGAGCTGCCACAATTCCTGGTGCCTTCATCGCTTACAATTGCCACTGCTGTAATTCTACCTGTCACTCTTTGATATTGCCAGCTGACAGCATGATTCTCACACTGAGTTCCATCAGATTGCCTGCACGGTATTCGTGCCTACACAGCTCTTTTATTCCTCCAGAGGCACGATACTCAGGTATGATAGCAAACATTATCAGCCATATCAGTCACATATCACCGCCATTTTAAGTCACCAACTTATCACACATGATATCATTGACAGTCCATGGGCTCAGTCACGTATCAGTGATGAATCAGCACCTATCAGGCATATAGCTCTTATCAGTGCAAGATCATCACCGTGATCAGTGCATGATCAGTCACTATCAGTTTATATCAGCCAACGTGGATCAGTGCATGATCAATTACGTGATCAGTGCATGATCAGTCACCGTGACCAGTACACTTGCTATTATCATTGTATGCATCAGCCACTTAAGCGGTATGATAGTCAGTATCAGTGCATATCAGTCCCGGATTAGTCATGATCAATTACGTTATACCATTGGCATGATCCAGTCATCCTTGACCAAATAATTTTAGCACTGATCATTCGAGGATCAGCCACTGAGCTAGCTCATTAATAACACGTGATCAGGCATGATCAGCTACGAGCAGTTAATCAGCCACTATCAGGCTATCAGACCAAATGAAACAGTAGTAAATCATCCACTGATCATGCATGATACCTACTATCCTTCAATGATATCACGTATCTGTGCATGACAGCACATAATCAGGCATGAGTATTCCACTGCATCATGATTATACACCACAATCAGTCATGATTACTCACGTATTGTGATACCAGCACGTAACAGTGTATGATCACCGACGTGATCAGTGCCATATAGCCACGTTATCATGCATATCAGTCAAAAGTATCAGGCCGAACAGTCACTGATATGCATGATGACCACTGATCAGTCAGGATCAATACGTTGATTCATGCATAACGCCAACAGACCAGTTACATGGTTGCCACATGATCATTGCATGATCAGCCCACGTTAGCAAGCATGATAGTCCACCTTATCAGGTCATGATCAGTCACGTGCATCAGTACATCATCCAGTCACTGTAATAGTGCATATCATTACTAGTCTGGCATGATCCAGTCAATGACCAGAAAAGTTATCTACGGGATCATGCATGACCACCACCTGAGCATGCATATTAGCCACTATTGTGCATGATCAGTTAACTTAGCAAGAGGATCACCATTTGATCAAGTGCATCGAGTTCCACGATCAAGTGCTGATCAGCACGTGACAGTGTGTGGATCACCACGTAACATTGCAGGTTCAGTCACGGATATCAGTGCATGATAGCCACGTATCATCATGATCATTACCGTGACGGTGATCAGCCACGTCATCAGTAATGTTCAGCCACTGATCAGTGAAATTTTGATAGCCACGTGATTCAGTGCATATACTAGCCACTATTCAGTGCATGATCAGTTACGGACAGTGGATGATTCAGCACTGACAGCTGCCATGGCAACACCTTAACAGTGTATGATCCAGCCACTGATCAGGCATGTATCCAAGGATCAGTGCATGATCAATCACTGATCAGGGTATATCACCACCTGATCAATTACATGCTCAGTCACTATCAGGGCCTGGCTAGCGCGTGACTACTGCGCTCATCTGCTGAACAATTTCCAGCTATGCTGCACAAATATCCTCGCCTGTCATCTGCTTGACAATTCCAGCGGCTGCGTAATGCCTACCTGCTCAGCGGGCTGCTTAATATGCCAATCTGAACAGCATTATCTCACAGCTGATCATGATTATCGCTGCGAGCTGTTGATCTCCTACTCAGCTCTTGTTAATTGCCTCCAGAGGCACTGATCCAGTGTATGATAGCAAACGATGACATCGCATGATCATCACATATCAGCGCCATCATCACGTTATCACTACATGATTAGTCACTGATCAGTCCATGCTCTCACAGTTATCAGTGCATGATCAGCCAGGGTGATCAGTGCATGATAGCTACGTGTCAGTGCAAATCATCACGTAACATGCATATCAGTCACTATCAGTGTATGATCAAGCCAGTGATCAGTGCAGATCAATTACGTGATCCGTGCATGATCAGTACGTGACCGAACCATGTAGCTATTGATTCATTGTATTATCAGCCACGTAAGCGTTAATATCAGTATCAGTGCATATCAGTCCCGTATTAGAGCATCATCAATTACTGTACATCATATCCAGTCATGTGACCAGTACATTTTAGCACTTGATCATTCAGATCAGCCACGTGAGCACTGCATGATAACACTTGATACAGGCATGATCAGCACTCGTGTAGCAGGGTATATCAGCCCACGTGATCAGGTGCATGATCAGACAACGTGAACAGTATACCAGCACACGTATCAGTGGCATATCACTACGTGATCAGGATGACCACTGATCATGCTGATCAACACTGAAACAGTGTATAATCAGCCTACGTATCAGTGCAGATACCTACGTTCACTTCATGATTAATCCACGTATCTGTGCAACAGCACATAATCATTGCAGATATCCAGTGATCACTAATTATAGCCACGAGACAGTTCATGGTTAGTCACCGTATCTGTGCATGACCAGCACTGAACAGTATATCAGCCAACTGATCAGTCATTATAGCCACTGATCATTCAGGATCATCAAGTGATCAGTGCTGAACAGCACTATTAGTGCATATAGCCACTATCAGTCAGGATCAATTAACGTGACAGTGCAATATCTCACATTGACCATACAGTTGCTAATCGATCATGCATGATCAAGCCACTTTAACAAGCATGATACCACTATCAGTGCCAATACATCACGTATCAACTATTGATCAAGTCACGTGACAGTGCATGATCTATTGACGTTATCTGGATGATCAGTCACGACCATAAAAGTATCTACTATCAGCATACCACCACGTGAGCAGGCTATAGCCACTTATGTGCATGATCATTACTGAGGGCAGAGTGATCAGCCATGTATCTATGCAGTTTCCACGTGATCAGTTCATGATCATCACTTACGGTTGATCAGCCACCTGAACACTGCATTCAGTCAGTCATCAGGAAGATAACCACGTGAGTGTTCATGATCAAGTTACGTTAGCAAAATGATTCAGCCCATATCAGTGAATGAGTGAACACTTATCCTGCATTCATCAGTTTTAGCAGTGTGTGATTCAGCCACTGATCATGAATTTCAGCCAACGATCAGTGGCATGACCCCATCACTGACAGTGTTGATCACCACCTAACATTGCATGTTCAGCCCACTATCATGTCATGATCACGTTACATGAGCAGGTTGATTCTGCCACTTGATCATTAAGTTTCAGCCACGATCAGCTGCATACCACTGATCAGTGCCATATAGCCACCTTATCAGTCATTATCATTACGGAGCGTGTATGATCACCACCGTTAGCATGCACCAAACCCCTTGCTCAACAACGTATAACATGTATGATCAGCACTGATCAAGTGCATATTCCAAGTGATCAGTTGCTTGATCAAATGCACGTATCAGGTATATACCAAACTTTTCATACATGCTCAGCAACGATCGGCTCTGCTAGCTGCGTTGACTACTGCTGCTCATCTTCTTGAAATCCAGCTGAGCTGGCACAATTCCTGCCTTCATCTGGCTTACAATTGCCCAGCTGCTGCGTAATCCTACCGCTCACTGCTTATTATCCAGCTGAGCAGCAGATTCCTTCACAGCTGATTCAGAATTATTGCCTCTGACTTGATTCTGCCTACCTTCAGCTCTTTTTTATTGCCTCCAGAGGCAAAATATCATGATATATAGCAAACATGTCACGCATATCCAGCACATGATCAGCTCCACTTAAGCACGTGATCACTACATATAGTCATGTGACAGTCCATTCCAGACTATCAGGCATTATCACCATTGATCAGTGCATATAGCTACTTATCAGGTCAAGACGTCACGTACAGTGCATATCAGCAACTTTATCGTGTATATCAGCCAGTATCATGGCATGATTCATTACTATCAGTGCATAATCTATCACGACCAGTACATTGTAAAGCTATTATCATTATTATCAGCCACTAAAGCCAGTGTATGATAGTCAGTATCAGTGCGATGATCAGTCCCGTATTAGTGCATTATCATATTACGTTACCATGCATTGATCAGTCTAATTACCAACATTTAGCTTACGTTATCATTGCGGATCAAGCCCAACGGAGCACGCATGATAGACACGGTATCAGTGCAGATCACTACGTGAGCATGTATGATCACCACTGAATCAGTGCATATCACCGTGAAACAGTATAATCAGCCATCTATCAGGCATATACCTACATGATCACTTCATGCATTTAATCACGTGATCGGTGCATACAGCACATAATCATGCATTGATAATCCACGTGATCGGAATATAGCCACGAGATCAGTTCAGTTATCACTACTGTGATGGACCACACTGAATCAGTGTATGATTCAGCCACTTATCAGTGCATTATAGCCACGTGATCATGCATGATCAGTCAAAATTGATTCATGCAACAGTCACCGTGATTAGTTGCTATGAGCCACGGTGATCATGGCAGGATCAATTAAGCTATCAGTGCATGATCAGTCACATGACCAAATACATGTGCTAACATATCATTGGCATATCACCACTTACAGGCATGTTGATAGCCACGTATCAGTGCATATTCAGTCACGTGATCAGACATGATCATCACGTAACAGGCATATCATTGACGTGATCTGTCATGATCCGTCACGACCAGTTAAAATAATCTACGTGATCATTGCAGACCAGCCCTGAGCAGTCTGATAGCCACGTGATGTGTGCATGATCATTACTGTGCAAGTATGATCACCATGTATCATGCATCAGTGCCACGTATCCAGTGCATGATCATTCACGGGACAGGTTGATCACCACTGAAAACCACTGGCATGTTTCATCATGATACATGCATATACCACTGTGATCAGTGGCATGATCAGTTTACTAGCAGGTGTGTGTCAGCCACGTGATCAGTGAATATTCAAGCCACGTGGATCATGCATGGATAGCCACGTATCAGTGCATGAATATCCAACGTGATCAGCATACAGTTACTGAGCTTGTGTGTATCAGCACTATCAGTGATGTTCAGCACATCATGTTATGATCCACGTGATCAGTGCATTGATCATTACGTGAGCAGTTGTTGATCCACCACCTGATCAGTGAAGTCAGCCACGTATCATGCACATATACCCGTATCAGTGCATGATACCACGTGATCAGTGCATAAATCATTACGGAGCAGTGATTCAGCCACACCTGAGCAGTGGCGATGTCAGACACCTGAACATGTATTGATCAGCCACTGATCAGTGCATGATAATCCAATGATCAGTGCAATGATCAATCACGTTCGAGTGTGATGATCAGTCCACTGATCATTACTATGCTCAGTCACGTTGATCAGCCTGCTGGCTGCGGACTACTGTCTCTCATCTCTTACAATTTCCAGTGAAAGCTTGCACCAATTCCTGGCCTGTATCTGTTGACAATTGCCAGCTGTGCTGCGTAATTCCTACCTGCTCAGCGCTGCTTGATTATTTGCCAAACACTAGCAGCATGATTTCTTCACAGCTGATTTCCTGATTATTTGCCTGCTGACTGTTTGATTCTGCCTTACTCAGCTCTGTTAATGCCTTCTAAGAGGCACATGATCAGTGTTTGTATGCATAGCAAACGTTATCAGCGCATATCCTAAATTCACATGGATCAGCGCCATTACAGTCACGTGATCACTACATATAGTCATGTTTATCAAGTCATGCTCAGTCACGGATCAAGTGCATGACTCAAGCCAGGTATCAGGCATATGCTACGTGATCAGTGCAAGATCATCACCTGACAGTGCAGTATCAGTCACTTTGATCAGTTATGATCAGCACTGTGATCAGTTGCATGATCAATACTGATCAGCATGATCATTCACGTGACCATTTACATGGTAGCTATGTATCATTGTATGATCAGCCACGTAACCAGTGTATGATAGTCAGGTGATTCAGTGCATGAAATCAGTCCCGTGGATTATGCATGATCAATTACGTACCATTCCATGATTCAGTCATTACCAGTACATTTTAGCACGTGATCATTGCAGATCAGCCACGTGAGCACTGCATGATAGACACTATGCAGTGCATCATCAACGACCGTAGAGGTATGATCAGCCACTTGATCAGTGCATGATCAACCGTGAACAGTGTATAATCAGCCACGTGATCAGTGCATATACTATCTGTGATCACTTCATAATTAATCACGTTTATCTGTGCATGACAGCAACATAATCAGTCATGATATCCACTGACAGTGAATTATAGCCACGAGATCAGTTCATGGTTTACGTGATCTGTGCCATGACCGACCAGGCACGTGAACAGTGTATGATCAGCCACGTGATCAGTGCATTATAGCCACGTGATCATTGCATGATCAGTCAAGTGATCAGTGCGTGAACAGTCACGTGATTAGTGCATGATGAGCCACGTGATCAGTGCAGGATCAATTACGTGATCAGTGCATGATCAGTCACATGACCAGTACATGGTTGCTACATGATCATTGCATGATCAGCCACGTAGCCAGAGCATGATAGCCACGTGATCAGTGCAGATCAGTCACGTGATCAGTACATGATCAGTCACGTGAAAGTTGCATGATCATTGACGTGATCTGTGCATGATAGTTCCGTGACCAGTAAAGGTATTACGTGATCATTTGCATGACCAAGCCACGTGAGCAGTGCATGATACCACTGATGTGTGCATGATCATTACGTGAGCAGAGTAGATACTCTGTGTAGTGATGAGTGGCACGTGATCAGTGCATGATCAGTCACGTGAACAGGCTGTGTGATCAGCCACGTGAACTGCATGTTCATCCCGTGATCAGTGATGATAGCACGTGATCAGTGCATGATGTTACGTAGCATGTGTGATCACCACGTGATCAGTGGAATTGTTCAGCCACGTGATAGTGCATATAGCCACGATTCATGATGATCAGTTACGTGAGCAGGGTATGATAGCAACTGAGCAGTGCAGGTAGACACGTAACAGTGTATGATCAGCCACGTGATCGTGCAATGAATATCCAAGTGATCAAGGTGCATGATCAATCGACCGTGATCAGTGTATGATCAGCCACGTGATCATTTACATGCTCAAGTCCCGTGATTCAGGGCCTGCTGAGCTGCGTGACTACTGTCTGCTCATGCTGCTTGACAATTTCCCAGCTGAGCTGCGACAATTCCTGCTTGTCATCTGCTTGACATTGCCAGCTGTGCTGCGTAATTCCTACCTGCTCAGCTGCTTGATTATTGCCAGCTGAGCAGCATGATTCTTCACAGCTGAGTTCCATGATTATTGCCTGCTGACTGTTTTGATTCGTGCCCTACTCAGCTCTTTGTTTATTGCCTCCAGAGGCACATGATCAGTGTATGATAGAAACATGATCAGCGCATGATCAGTCACATGATCAGCGCCATTAAGTCACGTGATCACTACATGATAGTCATGTGATCAGTCCATGCTCAGTCACGGTATCAGTGCATGATCAGCCAGGTGATCAGTGCATGATAGCTACGTGATCAGTGCAAGATCAGTCACGTGAACAGTGCATGATCAGTCACGTGATCAGTGGATGATCAGCCCAGGTGATCAGTGCATGATCAATTACGTGATCAGTGCATGATCAGTCACGTGACCAGTACATGGTAGCTATGTGATCATTGTATGATCAGCCACGTAAGCAGTGTATGATAGTCAGGTGATCAGTGCATGATCAGTCCCGTGATTAGTGCATGATCAATTACGTTACCATTGCATGATCAGTCATGTGACCAGTACATTTTAGCTACGTGATCATTGCAGGATCAGCCACGTGAGCACTGCATGATAGACACGTGATCAGTGCATGATCAGCTACGTGAGCAGTGTATGATCAGCCACGTGATCAGTGCATGATCAGACACGTGAACAGTGTATAATCAGCCACGTGATCAGTGCATGATACCTACGTGATCACTTCATGATTAATCACGTGATCTGTGCATGACAGGCACATAATCAGTGCATGATATCCACGTGATCAGTGAATTATAGCCACGAGATCAGTTCATGATTAGTCACGTGATCTGTGCATGACCAGGCACGTGAACAGTGTATGATCAGCCACGTGATCAGTGCATTATAGCCACGTGATCATTGCATGATCAGTCAAGTGATCAGTGCGTGAACAGTCACGTGATTAGTGCATGATGAGCCACGTGATCAGTGCAGGATCAATTACGTGATCAGTGCATGATCAGTCACATGACCAGTACATGGTTGCTACATGATCATTGCATGATCAGCCACGTTAGCAGAGCATGATAGCCACGTGATCAGTGCATGATCAGTCACGTGATCAGTACATGATCAGTCACGTGAACAGTGCATGATCATTGACGTGATCTGTGCATGATCAGTCACGTGACCAGTAAAAGGTATCTACGTGATCATTGCATGACCAGCCACGTGAGCAGTGCATGATAGCCACGTGATGTGTGCATGATCAGTTACGTGAGCAGAGTATGATCAGCCATGTGATCAGTGCATGAGTGCCACGTGATCAGTGCATGATCAGTCACGTGACAGGTGTGTGATCAGCCACGTGAACACTGCATGTTCAGTCACGTGATCAGTGCATGATAGCCACGTGATCAGTGCATGATCAGTTACGTGAGCAGTGTGTGATCAGCCACGTGATCAGTGAATGTTCAGCCACGTGATCAGTGCATGATAGCCACGTGATCAGTGCATGATAGCCACGTGATCAGTGCATGATCAGTTACGTGAGCAGGGTATGATCAGCCACGTGAGCAGTGCATGGTCAGACACGTGAACAGTGTATGATCAGCCACGTGATCAGTGCATGATATCCAAGTGATCAGTGCATGATCAATCACGTGATCAGTGTATGATCAGCCACGTGATCATTACATGCTCAGTCACGTGATCAGGGCCTGCTGAGCTGCGTGACTACTGTCTGCTCATCTGCTTGACAATTTCCAGCTGAGCTGCACAATTCCTGCCTGTCATCTGCTTGACAATTGCCAGCTGTGCTGCGTAATTCCTACCTGCTCAGCTGCTTGATTATTGCCAGCTGAGCAGCATGATTCTTCACAGCTGAGTTCCATGATTATTGCCTGCTGACTGTTTGATTCGTGCCTACTCAGCTCTTTGTTTATTGCCTCCAGAGGCACATGATCAGTGTATGATAGCAAACATGATCAGCGCATGATCAGTCACATGATCAGCGCCATTAAGTCACGTGATCACTACATGATAGTCATGTGATCAGTCCATGCTCAGTCACGGTATCAGTGCATGATCAGCCAGGTGATCAGTGCATGATAGCTACGTGATCAGTGCAAGATCAGTCACGTGAACAGTGCATGATCAGTCACGTGATCAGTGTATGATCAGCCACGTGATCAGTGCATGATCAATTACGTGATCAGTGCATGATCAGTCACGTGACCAGTACATGGTAGCTATGTGATCATTGTATGATCAGCCACGTAAGCAGTGTATGATAGTCAGGTGATCAGTGCATGATCAGTCCCGTGATTAGTGCATGATCAATTACGTTACCATTGCATGATCAGTCATGTGACCAGTACATTTTAGCTACGTGATCATTGCAGGATCAGCCACGTGAGCACTGCATGATAGACACGTGATCAGTGCATGATCAGCTACGTGAGCAGTGTATGATCAGCCACGTGATCAGTGCATGATCAGACACGTGAACAGTGTATAATCAGCCACGTGATCAGTGCATGATACCTACGTGATCACTTCATGATTAATCACGTGATCTGTGCATGACAGGCACATAATCAGTGCATGATATCCACGTGATCAGTGAATTATAGCCACGAGATCAGTTCATGGTTAGTCACGTGATCTGTGCATGACCAGGCACGTGAACAGTGTATGATCAGCCACGTGATCAGTGCATTATAGCCACGTGATCATTGCATGATCAGTCAAGTGATCAGTGCGTGAACAGTCACGTGATTAGTGCATGATGAGCCACGTGATCAGTGCAGGATCAATTACGTGATCAGTGCATGATCAGTCACATGACCAGTACATGGTTGCTACATGATCATTGCATGATCAGCCACGTTAGCAGAGCATGATAGCCACGTGATCAGTGCATGATCAGTCACGTGATCAGTACATGATCAGTCACGTGAACAGTGCATGATCATTGACGTGATCTGTGCATGATCAGTCACGTGACCAGTAAAAGGTATCTACGTGATCATTGCATGACCAGCCACGTGAGCAGTGCATGATAGCCACGTGATGTGTGCATGATCAGTTACGTGAGCAGAGTATGATCAGCCATGTGATCAGTGCATGAGTGCCACGTGATCAGTGCATGATCAGTCACGTGACAGGTGTGTGATCAGCCACGTGAACATTGCATGTTCAGTCACGTGATCAGTGCATGATAGCCACGTGATCAGTGCATGATCAGTTACGTGAGCAGTGTGTGATCAGCCACGTGATCAGTGAATGTTCAGCCACGTGATCAGTGCATGATAGCCACGTGATCAGTGCATGATAGCCACGTGATCAGTGCATGATCAGTTACGTGAGCAGTGTATGATCAGCCACGTGAGCAGTGCATGGTCAGACACGTGAACAGTGTATGATCAGCCAGGTGATCAGTGCATGATCAATTACGTGATCAGTGCATGATCAGTCACGTGACCAGTACATGGTAGCTTTGTGATCATTGTATGATCAGCCACGTAAGCAGTGTATGATAGTCAGGTGATCAGTGCATGATCAGTCCCGTGATTAGTGCATGATCAATTACGTTACCATTGCATGATCAGTCATGTGACCAGTACATTTTAGCTACGTGATCATTGCAGGATCAGCCACGTGAGCACTGCATGATAGACACGTGATCAGTGCATGATCAGCTACGTGAGCAGTGTATGATCAGCCACGTGATCAGTGCATGATCAGACACGTGAACAGTGTATAATCAGCCACGTGATCAGTGCATGATACCTACGTGATCACTTCATGATTAATCACGTGATCTGTGCATGACAGGCACATAATCAGTGCATGATATCCACGTGATCAGTGAATTATAGCCACGAGATCAGTTCATGGTTAGTCACGTGATCTGTGCATGACCAGGCACGTGAACAGTGTATGATCAGCCACGTGATCAGTGCATTATAGCCACGTGATCATTGCATGATCAGTCAAGTGATCAGTGCGTGAACAGTCACGTGATTAGTGCATGATGAGCCACGTGATCAGTGCAGGATCAATTACGTGATCAGTGCATGATCAGTCACATGACCAGTACATGGTTGCTACATGATCATTGCATGATCAGCCACGTTAGCAGAGCATGATAGCCACGTGATCAGTGCATGATCAGTCACGTGATCAGTACATGATCAGTCACGTGAACAGTGCATGATCATTTACGTGATCTGTGCATGATCAGTCACGTGACCAGTAAAAGGTATCTACGTGATCATTGCATGACCAGCCACGTGAGCAGTGCATGATAGCCACGTGATGTGTGCATGATCAGTTACGTGAGCAGAGTATGATCAGCCATGTGATCAGTGCATGAGTGCCACGTGATCAGTGCATGATCAGTCACGTGACAGGTGTGTGATCAGCCACGTGAACACTGCATGTTCAGTCACGTGATCAGTGCATGATAGCCACGTGATCAGTGCATGATCAGTTACGTGAGCAGTGTGTGATCAGCCACGTGATCAGTGAATGTTCAGCCACGTGATCAGTGCATGATAGCCACGTGATCAGTGCATGATAGCCACGTGATCAGTGCATGATCAGTTACGTGAGCAGGGTATGATCAGCCACGTGAGCAGTGCATGGTCAGACACGTGAACAGTGTATGATCAGCCACGTGATCAGTGCATGATATCCAAGTGATCAGTGCATGATCAATCACGTGATCAGTGTATGATCAGCCACGTGATCATTACATGCTCAGTCACGTGATCAGGGCCTGCTGAGCTGCGTGACTACTGTCTGCTCATCTGCTTGACAATTTCCAGCTGAGCTGCACAATTCCTGCCTGTCATCTGCTTGACAATTGCCAGCTGTGCTGCGTAATTCCTACCTGCTCAGCTGCTTGATTATTGCCAGCTGAGCAGCATGATTCTTCACAGCTGAGTTCCATGATTATTGCCTGCTGACTGTTTGATTCGTGCCTACTCAGCTCTTTGTTTATTGCCTCCAGAGGCACATGATCAGTGTATGATAGCAAACATGATCAGCGCATGATCAGTCACATGATCAGCGCCATTAAGTCACGTGATCACTACATGATAGTCATGTGATCAGTCCATGCTCAGTCACGGTATCAGTGCATGATCAGCCAGGTGATCAGTGCATGATAGCTACGTGATCAGTGCAAGATCAGTCACGTGATCAGTGCATGATCAGTCACGTGATCAGTGTATGATCAGCCACGTGATCAGTGCATGATCAATTACGTGATCAGTGCATGATCAGTCACGTGACCAGTACATGGTAGCTATGTGATCATTGTATGATCAGCCACGTAAGCAGTGTATGATAGTCAGGTGATCAGTGCATGATCAGTCCCGTGATTAGTGCATGATCAATTACGTTACCATTGCATGATCAGTCATGTGACCAGTACATTTTAGCTACGTGATCATTGCAGGATCAGCCACGTGAGCACTGCATGATAGACACGTGATCAGTGCATGATCAGCTACGTGAGCAGTGTATGATCAGCCACGTGATCAGTGCATGATCAGACGCGTGAACAGTGTATAATCAGCCACGTGATCAGTGCATGATACCTACGTGATCACTTCATGATTAATCACGTGATCTGTGCATGACAGGCACATAATCAGTGCATGATATCCACGTGATCAGTGAATTATAGCCACGAGATCAGTTCATGGTTAGTCACGTGATCTGTGCATGACCAGGCACGTGAACAGTGTATGATCAGCCACGTGATCAGTGCATTATAGCCACGTGATCATTGCATGATCAGTCAAGTGATCAGTGCGTGAACAGTCACGTGATTAGTGCATGATGAGCCACGTGATCAGTGCAGGATCAATTACGTGATCAGTGCATGATCAGTCACATGACCAGTACATGGTTGCTACATGATCATTGCATGATCAGCCACGTTAGCAGAGCATGATAGCCACGTGATCAGTGCATGATCAGTCACGTGATCAGTACATGATCAGTCACGTGAACAGTGCATGATCATTTACGTGATCTGTGCATGATCAGTCACGTGACCAGTAAAAGGTATCTACGTGATCATTGCATGACCAGCCACGTGAGCAGTGCATGATAGCCACGTGATGTGTGCATGATCAGTTACGTGAGCAGAGTATGATCAGCCATGTGATCAGTGCATGAGTGCCACGTGATCAGTGCATGATCAGTCACGTGACAGGTGTGTGATCAGCCACGTGAACACTGCATGTTCAGTCACGTGATCAGTGCATGATAGCCACGTGATCAGTGCATGATCAGTTACGTGAGCAGTGTGTGATCAGCCACGTGATCAGTGAATGTTCAGCCACGTGATCAGTGCATGATAGCCAGTGCATAGCCACGTGATCAGTGCATGATCAGTTACGTGAGCAGTGTGTGATCGGCCACGTGATCAGTGAATGTTCAGCCACGTGATCAGTGCATGATAGCCACGTGATCAGTGCATGATAGCCACGTGATCAGTGCATGATCAGTTACGTGAGCAGTGTGTGATCAGCCACGTGATCAGTGAATGTTCAGCCACGTGATCAGTGCATGATAGCCACGTGATCAGTGCATGATAGCCACGTGATCAGTGCATGATCAGTTACGTGAGCAGTGTATGATCAGCCACGTGAGCAGTGCATGGTCAGACACGTGAACAGTGTATGATCAGCCACGTGATCAGTGCATGATATCCAAGTGATCAGTGCATGATCAATCACGTGATCAGTGTATGATCAGCCACGTGATCATTACATGCTCAGTCACGTGATCAGGGCCTGCTGAGCTGCGTGACTACTGTCTGCTCATCTGCTTGACAATTTCCAGCTGAGCTGCACAATTCCTGCCTGTCATCTGCTTGACAATTGCCAGCTGTGCTGCGTAATTCCTACCTGCTCAGCTGCTTGATTATTGCCAGCTGAGCAGCATGATTCTTCACAGCTGAGTTCCATGATTATTGCCTGCTGACTGTTTGATTCGTGCCTACTCAGCTCTTTGTTTATTGCCTCCAGAGGCACATGATCAGTGTATGATAGCAAACATGATCAGCGCATGATCAGTCACATGATCAGCGCCATTAAGTCACGTGATCACTACATGATAGTCATGTGATCAGTCCATGCTCAGTCACGGTATCAGTGCATGATCAGCCAGGTGATCAGTGCATGATAGCTACGTGATCAGTGCAAGATCAGTCACGTGAACAGTGCATGATCAGTCACGTGATCAGTGTATGATCAGCCAGGTGATCAGTGCATGATCAATTACGTGATCAGTGCATGATCAGTCACGTGACCAGTACATGGTAGCTATGTGATCATTGTATGATCAGCCACGTAAGCAGTGTATGATAGTCAGGTGATCAGTGCATGATCAGTCCCGTGATTAGTGCATGATCAATTACGTTACCATTGCATGATCAGTCATGTGACCAGTACATTTTAGCTACGTGATCATTGCAGGATCAGCCACGTGAGCACTGCATGATAGACACGTGATCAGTGCATGATCAGCTACGTGAGCAGTGTATGATCAGCCACGTGATCAGTGCATGATCAGACGCGTGAACAGTGTATAATCAGCCACGTGATCAGTGCATGATACCTACGTGATCACTTCATGATTAATCACGTGATCTGTGCATGACAGGCACATAATCAGTGCATGATATCCACGTGATCAGTGAATTATAGCCACGAGATCAGTTCATGGTTAGTCACGTGATCTGTGCATGACCAGGCACGTGAACAGTGTATGATCAGCCACGTGATCAGTGCATTATAGCCACGTGATCATTGCATGATCAGTCAAGTGATCAGTGCGTGAACAGTCACGTGATTAGTGCATGATGAGCCACGTGATCAGTGCAGGATCAATTACGTGATCAGTGCATGATCAGTCACATGACCAGTACATGGTTGCTACATGATCATTGCATGATCAGCCACGTTAGCAGAGCATGATAGCCACGTGATCAGTGCATGATCAGTCACGTGATCAGTACATGATCAGTCACGTGAACAGTGCATGATCATTGACGTGATCTGTGCATGATCAGTCACGTGACCAGTAAAAGGTATCTACGTGATCATTGCATGACCAGCCACGTGAGCAGTGCATGATAGCCACGTGATGTGTGCATGATCAGTTACGTGAGCAGAGTATGATCAGCCATGTGATCAGTGCATGAGTGCCACGTGATCAGTGCATGATCAGTCACGTGACAGGTGTGTGATCAGCCACGTGAACACTGCATGTTCAGTCACGTGATCAGTGCATGATAGCCACGTGATCAGTGCATGATCAGTTACGTGAGCAGTGTGTGATCAGCCACGTGATCAGTGAATGTTCAGCCACGTGATCAGTGCATGATAGCCACGTGATCAGTGCATGATAGCCACGTGATCAGTGCATGATCAGTTACGTGAGCAGGGTATGATCAGCCACGTGAGCAGTGCATGGTCAGACACGTGAACAGTGTATGATCAGCCACGTGATCAGTGCATGATATCCAAGTGATCAGTGCATGATCAATCACGTGATCAGTGTATGATCAGCCACGTGATCATTACATGCTCAGTCACGTGATCAGGGCCTGCTGAGCTGCGTGACTACTGTCTGCTCATCTGCTTGACAATTTCCAGCTGAGCTGCACAATTCCTGCCTGTCATCTGCTTGACAATTGCCAGCTGTGCTGCGTAATTCCTACCTGCTCAGCTGCTTGATTATTGCCAGCTGAGCAGCATGATTCTTCACAGCTGAGTTCCATGATTATTGCCTGCTGACTGTTTGATTCGTGCCTACTCAGCTCTTTGTTTATTGCCTCCAGAGGCACATGATCAGTGTATGATAGCAAACATGATCAGCGCATGATCAGTCACATGATCAGCGCCATTAAGTCACGTGATCACTACATGATAGTCATGTGATCAGTCCATGCTCAGTCACGGTATCAGTGCATGATCAGCCAGGTGATCAGTGCATGATAGCTACGTGATCAGTGCAAGATCAGTCACGTGAACAGTGCATGATCAGTCACGTGATCAGTGTATGATCAGCCAGGTGATCAGTGCATGATCAATTACGTGATCAGTGCATGATCAGTCACGTGACCAGTACATGGTAGCTATGTGGATCATTGTATGATCAGCCACGTAAGCAGTGTATGATAGTCAGGTGATCAGTGCATGATCAGTCCCGTGATTAGTGCATGATCAATTACGTTACCATTGCATGATCAGTCATGTGACCAGTACATTTTAGCTACGTGATCATTGCAGGATCAGCCACGTGAGCACTGCATGATAGACACGTGATCAGTGCATGATCAGCTACGTGAGCAGTGTATGATCAGCCACGTGATCAGTGCATGATCAGACGCGTGAACAGTGTATAATCAGCCACGTGATCAGTGGCATGATACCTACGTGATCACTTCATGATTAATCACGTGATCTGTGCATGACAGGCACATAATCAGTGCATGATATCCACGTGATCAGTGAATTATAGCCACGAGATCAGTTCATGGTTAGTCACGTGATCTGTGCATGACCAGGCACGGTGAACAGTGTATGATCAGCCACGTGATCAGTGCATTATAGCCACGTGAATCATTGCATGATCAGTCAAGTGATCAGTGCGTGAACAGTCACGTGATTAGTGCATGATGAGCCACGTGATCAGTGCAGATCAATTACGTGATCAGTGCATGATCAGTCACATGACCAGTACATGGTTGCTAACATGATCATTGCATGATCAGCCACGTTAGCAAGAGCATGAGTAGACCACGTGATCAGTGCATGATCAGTCACGTGATCAGTTACATGATCAGTCACCGTGAACAGTGCATGATCATTGACGTGATCTGTGCATGATCAGTCACGTGACCAGTAAAAGGTATCTACGTGATCATTGAGGGACCAGCCAACGTGAGCAGTGCATGATAGCCACGTGATGTGTGCATGATCAGTTACGTGAGCAGAGTATGATTCAGCCATGTGATCAGTGCATGAGTGCCACGTGATCAGTGCATGATCAGTCACGTGACAGGTTGTGGTGATCAGCCACGTGAACACTGCATGTTCAGCACTGTGATCAGTGCATGATAGCCACCGTGATCAGTGCATGATAGCCACGTGATCAGTTGCATGATCATATTACTGAGCAGGCGTATGATCAGCCACGGAGCAGTGCATGGTCAGACACGTGAACAGTGTATGATCAGCCACGTGATCAGTGCATGATATCCAAGTGATCAGTGCATGATCAATCAGTGATCAGTGTGT
>NW_020190996.1:0-11026 GCF_002263795.3 Bos taurus | reverse complement strand
CGGCAACTCGAGCCTGCGCGGCTCCGTTGGCGGAGTAATCAAAGCAGATGGAGCAGGCAGGTTGTGGGTTGACTCAGACTGGCGAGTAATCAGGCAGATGAGCAGACAGGTGTCGCGCGGTCTCAGCTGCGAGTAATCAGGCAAAGAACGGAGCAGGTGTCGCGCGGCTCAGCTGGCGAGTATCAGGCAGATAGAGCCGGGCAAGGTGTCGTGCGGCTCAGCGGCGGAGATCAGGCAAGATGAGTGGGCAAGTGTCGCGCGGCTCAGCTGAGTCTGGAGTATCAGGCAGAGAGGCAGCAGGAGGTCCGCCGGCTCCCGTTGGCCGCGTAATCCACAGGCATAATGAGCAGGGCAGGTGTCGCCGCAGGGCTACGCATCGCAAAGATTAATCAGGCAGATGGCGGGCACAGGTGATCGCCAGGCTCCGTAGCCGAAGTATCAGCCATCATGAGCCGGGCAGAGGTCAGCCTGCTCCAGTTTCTTAATACGACTATGAGACCTGGCGCCGTATCAGCGCAGATGAGCGGGCAGTGATTGTCGCGCGCAGGCTCCATAGTTGCGAGATCCAGATGAGCCAAAATGAATCAGGACTCAACGCTCATGACTGATATAAACATCCTGTCCGGCGCGGCCATCCGCTCGCAAGGTATATCAAGGCAGCCAAAACCAGAATAATGGCGGCAGGGATTCCTGTCGCGCGGAGCTGTCCGTTGCACGAGTATCAAGGCAGTCCATGAGCGTGGCAGAGGAAAATCGCGCGATCTCCCGTTGGGCGCGCGTCATTCTCCAATTGCAGATGAGCGGGCAGGTGTCGCGCTGCCTCAAGCTAGGCGAGTTATCAGGCAGTAGTGAGGCAGGCAGGTCGATTCCCGGGGCTCATGCATTGGCGAACCGAAACTATCAGAAATGAGCAAGCAGGACGATTCGCGCGAATCCAGCTTGGCGATATCAGTCTGATGAGCGAGGCAGGAGTCGGCTCGGCTCCTCGTTGGGAGTATCAAGGCAGATGAGCAGGCAGAGTGTGGCCTTGACTCAGCTAGGGAGTAATCAGGCAGATGCAGCACGGCAGTCTGTCGAGCCGGCCAGCTGGCAGAGTAATCAGAGCAGAATGATAGCGGCAGTATCGCACGGTCAGCTGAGCAGACGTAATCAAGGCTAACTGATGAGCGGGCAGGTGTCGCGCGGCTCAGCTGGCGAGTATCAGGCAGATGAGCGGGCAGGTGTCGCGCGGGTCAGCTGGCGAGTATCAGGCAGATGAGCAGTAAGGTGTGGCGTGGCTCAGCTTGCGAGTATCAGGCAGATGAGCAGGCAGGTGTCGCGGGGCTCAGTTGGCGAGTATCAGGCAGATGAGCAGGCAGGTGTCGCGCGGCTCAGCTGGCGAGTATCAGGCAGATGAGCGGGCAGGTGTCGCGCGGCTCAGCTGGCGAGTGATCAGGCAGATCTGAGCGGGTGCAGCGGTGTCAGCGCGGCTCGGCTGGCGAGTATCAGGCCGATGGATGGGCAGGTATCGCGCGGACTAGCTGGCGATTATAGTGCAGATGAGTGGGCCGGTTGTCACGAGCTTCAGCCCTGGCGAGTATCAGGCAGATGAGCGGGGGCAGGTGTCGCGCGGCTCAGCTGGCGAGTATCAGGCAGATGAGCAGGCAGGTGTCGCGGGGCTCAGCTGGCGAGTATCAGTCTGATGAGCGGGCAGGAGTCCCGCGGCTCCGTTGGCGAGTATCAAGCAGATGAGCAGGCAGGTGTGGCTTGACTCAGCTGGCGAGTATCAGGCAGATGAGCAGGCAGGTGTCGCGCGGCTCAGTGGCGAGTATCAGGCAGAATGAGCGGGCAGGTGTCGCGCGTCGCTCACTGGCGAGTATCAGGCAGATCGAGCGGGCAGGTGTCGCGGCGGCTCGCTGGCGAGTATCAAGGCAGATGAGTGGGCAGGTATCGCGCGGAACTAGCTGGCGATTATCAGTCAGATGAGCGGGCAGGGTCGCGCGGCCTCAGCTGGCGAGGTATCAGGCAGATGAGCGGGGCAGTGTCGCGCGGCTGCCATTCCGAGTTATCAAGGCTAGATGAGCGAACGCAGGTTTTCGCGCGGAGCTGGCGAGTATCAGGCAGATGAGCAGGCAGGTGTCCGGCAGCCCGG
This sequence comes from Bos taurus, assembly GCF_002263795.3. Taxonomy (NCBI): domain Eukaryota; kingdom Metazoa; phylum Chordata; class Mammalia; order Artiodactyla; family Bovidae; genus Bos; species Bos taurus. The sequence goes on along the minus strand of NW_020190996.1, from coordinate 8,895 downwards.
TGGCGAGTATAGGCAGATGAACAGGCAGGTGTCGGTCGCTCCGGTGGCGAGTATCAGGCAGATGAGCAGGCAGGTGTCACGCGGCTCAGATGGCGAGTATCAGGCAGATGAGCAGGCAGGTGTCGCGCGGCTCAGCTGGCGAGTATCAGGCAGATGAGCAGGCCGGTGTGGCGCCACTCAGCTGGCGAGTATCAGGCAGATGAGCGGGCCGTTGTCGCGCGGCTCAGCTGGCGAGTATCAGGCAGATGAGCGGGCAGGTGTCGAGTGGCTCAGCTGGCGAGTATCAGGCAGATGAGCAGGAAGGTGTCGCGCAGCTCACGTGGCGAGTATCAGGCAGATGAGCAGGCAGGTCTCGAGTGGCTCAGCTGGCGAGTATCAGGCAGATGAGCAGGCAGGTGTCACGCGGCTCACCTGGCGAGTATCAGGCAGATGAGCAGGAAGGTGTCGCGCAGCTCACGTGGCGAGTATCAGGCAGATGAGCAGGCAGGTGTCGAGTGGCTCAGCTGGCGAGTATCATGCAGATGAGCAGGCAGGTGTCGAGTGGCTCAGCTGGCGAGTATCAGGCAGATGAGCAGGCAGGTGTCGAGTGGCTCAGCTGGCGAGTATCAGGCAGATGAGCAGGAAGGTGTCGCGCAGCTCACGTGGCGAGTATCAGGCAGATGAGCAGGCAGGTGTCGATTGGTCAGCTGGCGAGTATCATGCAGATGAGCAGGCAGGTGTCGCGGGGCTCAGCTGGCGAGTATCAGGCAGATGAGCAGGCAGTTGTTCCGCGGCTCCGCTGGCGAGTATCAGGCAGATGAGCAGGCAGGTGTCGCGCGGCTACGCTGGCGAGTATCAGGCAGATGAGCGGGCAGGTGTCGCGCGGCTCAGCTGGCGAGTATCAGGCAGATGAGCGGGCAGGTGTCGCGCGGCTCACCTGGCGAGTATCAGGCAGATGAGCAGGCAGGTGTCGCGCGGCTACGCTGGCGAGTATCAGGCAGATGAGCGGGGCAGGTGTCGCGCGGCTCAGCTGGCGAGTATCAGGCTCATGAGCGGGCAAGTGTCGCGGGGCTCAGCTGGCGAGTATCAGGCAGATGAGCAGGCAGTTGTTCCGCGGCTCCGCTGGCGAGTATTAGGCAGATGAGCAGGCACGTGTCGCACGGCTACGCTGGCGAGTATCAGGCAGATGAGCACGCAGGTGTCGCGCGGCTCCGCTGGCGAGTATCAGGCATATGAGCGGGCAGTGTCGCGCGGCTCCGTTGCCGAGTATCAGGCAGATGAGAGGGCAGGTGTCGGGTCGCTCCGGTGGCGAGTATCAGGCAGATGAGCGGGCAGGTTTCGCGCGGCTCAGCTGGCGAGTATCAGGCAGATGAGCAGGCAGGTGTCGCGCGGCTCCGGTGGCGAGTATCAGGCAGATGAACAGGCAGGTGTCGGGTCGCTCCAGTGGCGAGTATCAGGCAGATGAGCAGGCAGGTGTCACGCGGCTCAGATGGCGAGTATCAGGCAGATGAGCAGGCAGGGGTCGCGCGGCTCAGCTGGCGAGTATCAGGCAGATGAGCAGGCCGGTGTGGCGCGACTCAGCTGGCGAGTATCAGGCAGATGAGCGGGCCGTTGTCGCACGGCTCAGCTGGCGAGTATCAGGCAGATGAGCGGGCAGGTGTCGAGTGGCTCAGCTGGCGAGTATCAGGCAGATGAGCAGGAAGGTGTCGCGCAGCTCACGTGGCGAGTATCAGGCAGATGAGCAGGCAGGTCTCGAGTGGCTCAGCTGGCGAGTATCAGGCAGATGAGCAGGCAGGTGTCACGCGGCTCACCTGGCGAGTATCAGGCAGATGAGCAGGAAGGTGTCGCGCAGCTCACGTGGCGAGTATCAGGCAGATGAGCAGGCAGGTGTCGAGTGGCTCAGCTGCGAGTATCATGCAGATGAGCAGGCAGGTGTCGAGTGGCTCAGCTGGCGAGTATCAGGCAGATGAGCAGGCAGGTGTCGAGTGGCTCAGCTGGCGAGTATCAGGCAGATGAGCAGGAAGGTGTCGCACAGCTCATGTGGCGAGTATCAGGCAGATGAGCAGGCAGGTGTCGATTGGTCAGCTGGCGAGTATCATGCAGATGAGCAGGCAGGTGTCGCGGGGCTCAGCTGGCGAGTATCAGGCAGATGAGCAGGCAGTTGTTCCGCGGCTCCGCTGGCGAGTATCAGGCAGATGAGCAGGCAGGTGTCGCGCGGCTACGCTGGCGAGTATCAGGCAGATGAGCGGGCAGGTGTCGCGCGGCTCAGCTGGCGAGTATCAGGCAGATGAGCGGGCAGGTGTCGCGCGGCTCACCTGGCGAGTATCAGGCAGATGAGCAGGCAGGTGTCGCGCGGCTACGCTGGCGAGTATCAGGCAGATGAGCGGGCAGGTGTCGCGCGGCTCAGCTGGCGAGTATCAGGCTCATGAGCGGGCAAGTGTCGCGGGGCTCAGCTGGCGAGTATCAGGCAGATGAGCAGGCAGTTGTTCCGCGGCTCCGCTGGCGAGTATTAGGCAGATGAGCAGGCACGTGTCGCACGGCTACGCTGGCGAGTATCAGGCAGATGAGCACGCAGGTGTCGCGCGGCTCCGCTGGCGAGTATCAGGCATATGAGCGGGCAGTGTCGCGCGGCTCCGTTGCCGAGTATCAGGCAGATGAGAGGGCAGGTGTCGGGTCACTCCGGTGGCGAGTATCAGGCAGATGAGCGGGCAGGTGTCACGCGGCTCAGATGGCGAGTATCAGGCAGATGCGGAGGCAGGGGTCGCGCGGCTCAGCTGGCGAGTATCAGGCAGATGAGCAGGCAGGTGTCGCGCGGCTCAGCTGGCGAGTATCAGGCAGATGAGCAGGCCGGTGTGGCGCGACTCAGCTGGCGAGTATCAGGCAGATGAGCGGGCAGGTGTCGCGCGGCTCCGGTGGCGAGTATCAGGCAGATGAACAGGCTGGTGTCGGGTCGCGACGGTGGCGAGTATCAGGCAGATGAGCAGGCAGGTTTCACGCGGCTCAGATGGCGAGTATCAGGCAGATGAGGAGGCAGGGGTCGCGCGGCTCAGCTGGCGAGTATCAGGCAGATGAGCAGTCAGGTGTCGCGCGGCTCAGCTGGCGAGTATCAGGCAGATGAGCAGGCCGGTGTCGCGCGACTCAGCTGGCGAGTATCAGGCAGATGAGCAGGCAGGTGTCACGAGGCTCAGATGGCGAGTATCAGGCAGATGAGCAGGCAGGGGTCGCGCAGCTCAGCTGGCGAGTATCAGGCAGATGAGCAGGCAGGAGTCGCGCGGCTCAGCTGGCGAGTATCAGGCAGATGAACAGGCAGGTGTCGGGTCGCTCCGGTGGCGAGTATCAGGCAGATGAGCAGGCAGGTGTCACGCGGCTCAGATGGCGAGTATCAGGCAGATGAACAGGCAGGGGTCGCGCGGCTAAGCTGGCGAGTATCAGGCAGATGAGCAGGCAGGTGTCACGTGGCTACGCTGGGCGAGTATCAGTCTGATGAGCGGGCAGGTGTCGCGGGGCTCAGCTGGCGAGTATCAGGCTGATGAGCAGTAAGGTGTGGCGTTGCTCAGCTTGCGAGTATCAGGCAGATGAGCAGGCAGGTGTCGCGGGGCTCAGTTGGCGAGTATCAGGCAGATGAGCGGGCAGGTGTCGCGCGGCTCAGCTGGCGATTATCAGGCAGATGAGCGGGCAGGTGTCGCGCGGCTCAGCTGGCGAGTATCAGGCAGATGAGCAGGCAGGTGTCGCGCGGCTCCGCTGGCGAGTATCAGGCATATGAGCGGGCAGTGTCGTGCGGCTCCGGTGCCGAGTATCAGGCAGATGAGCGGGCAGGTGTCGCGCGGCTCCGTTGGCGAGTATCAAGCAGATGAGGGGGCAGGTGTGGCTCGACTCAGCTGGCGAGTATCAGGCAGATGAGCCGGCAGTTGTCGCGCGGCTCAGCTGGCGAGTATCAGGCAGATGAGCGGGCAGGTGTCGCGCGGCTCAGCTGGCGAGTATCGGCTGATGAGCGGGCAGGTGTCGCGCGGCTTCAGCTGGCAGAGTACAGGCAGACCCGAAGCGGCGGCGAAGGTGTCGTGCGGTCCTCAGCTGGCGAGTATCAGGCTGATGAGCCGGGCAGGTGTCGCGGGGCTTCAGCTGGCGAGTATCAGGCTGATGAGCGGGCAGGGTCGCGCGGCTCAGCTGGCGAGTATCGGGCAGATGACGGGCAGGTGTCGCGCGCTAGCAGCTGCGAGTATCGTCAGATGAGCGGCAGGTGTCGCGCGGTCAGCTGCGAGTATCAGGCGATAGCAGTCAGGTGTGGCGGCTCAGCTTGCGAGTACAGGCAGATGAGCGGGGCAGGTGTCAGCGCGGCTCAGGCTGGCGGAGGGTATCAGGCAGATGAGCGGGCAGGTGTCGCGCGGACTCAGCTGGCGAATAGTCAGATGGAAGCGGGCAGGTGTCGCGCGGCTCAGCTCGCGAGTATCAGGCAGAATGAGGCGGGAGCAGGTGTCGCGGGGCTCAGCTGGGCGAGTATCAGGCTGATGAGGGGCAGGTGTCGCGGGCGCTCAGCTGGCGAGTATCAGGCTGATGAGGCGGGCAGGTGTCGCGGGTCTCAGCTGAGCGAGATCAGCGAAGATGAGCAAGCAGGTGTCGCGCGCTCAGCCTGAGGTCAGAGATCAGGCAGAGGTGGCCGGGGCAGTAGTCGCGGCGGCTCAGCTGCGAGGTATCAGGACAGATGAGGGGCGGCAGGTGTGCGCGGTCCAGCTGGCGAGTATCAGGCTGATGAAGCGTGCAGGGGTCGCGCGCTCAGTGGCGAGTATCAGCAGATAGATACCGGCATAGGTGTCGGCGGGGCTCAGCTGGGAGTATAAAGAGAGGCACATGCAGTGGGCGGGCAGGTATCGTTCTGGCGAGTATCATGCGATGCGCAGAAGTGGCGGCGAGTCAGATAGGCAGGTGTCGCGCGGCTCAGCTGGCGAGTATCAGGCAGATGAGCGGGCAGGTGTCGCGCGGCTCAGCTGGCGAGTATCAGGCAGATGAGCGGGCAGGTGTCGCGCGGCTCGCTGCGAGTATCAGGCAGATGAGCGGGCAGGTGTCGCGCGGCTCAGCTGGCGAGTATCAGGCAGATGAGCGGCAGGTTCGCGCGGCTCAGCTGGCGAGTATCAGGCAGATGAGCAGGCAGGTTCGCGCGGCTCAGCTGGCGAGTATCAGGCAGATGAGCGGGCAGGTGTCGCGCGGCTCAGCTGGCGAGTATCAGGCAGATGAGCGGCAGGTGTCGCGGCTCAGCTGGCGAGTATCAGGCAGATGAGGGCAGGTGTCGCGGGCTACTGGCGAATATCAGGCAGATGAGCAGGCAGGTGTTCGCGCGGCTCAGCTGGCGGTATCAGGCAATGAGCGGGCAGGTGTCGCGCGGGCTCAGTGGCGAGTATCAGGGAGATGAGCGGCAGGTGTCGCGCGCTCAGCTGGCGAGTATCAGGCAAGGCAGATGACGGCATGGTGTCGCGGGCTCAGCCTGCGAGTATCAGGCAGATGAGCAGTAAGGTGTGGCTGTGGCTCAGCTGGCGAATATCAGCTGCAGAATGAGCAGGCAGGTTCGGCGCGGCTGCAGCCGGCGAGTATCAGCAGAATGAGCGGGCAGGCTTCCGCCAGCTCAGCTAGGCGAGTATTCCAGGAATGACGGCAGGTGTCGCGTCCGGCCTCTCGGCTGGCGAGTAATCAGGCCCGATGAATGGGCTGTATCCGGCAGTATAGCTGGCGATTATACAAGTTCAGGACATAGCGGGCAGTGTGTTGCGGCGGCTATGTGTATATCTATCAGATGAGCGGCGCAGTGTTGGGGCTCAGCTGGCGAGTAATCAGAGCAGATGAGCAGTAAGTGTGGCGTGGGCTCCAGCTGGCGAAGTATCAGTCTAGGATGTGAGCAGGCAGTGTCGCGCGGCTCAGCTGGCGAGTACAGGCAGATGAGCGGGGCAGGTGTCGCGGGGCTCAAGCTGGCGATGATTAGAGCCAGATTGAGTTCGGCAAAGGTGTCCGCGGGGCTCAGCTGCGCAGTAATAAGAGGCCGATGAGCAGCAGGTCGCGCGGCTTCACTGGGGCGCCGTTGGCGATATGCAGGTCAGAATGCGGCAGGTGTCCGCGCGGCTCGCGCCTCGCAAGTACAGGCAGATGGGCGGGAGTGGTGTCGCTTGGCTCCTTTGCCGAAGTAGACATGGCAGAATAGCGGGCAGCGAGGTTGACGCGGGATGCTGGCCCGTTGGCGCGATCAGGCAGACTGAGCGCGCAGAGTCGTCGCGTGGACTCTCTTGGCGAGTATCCAGGCAGATGAGCAGGCAGGTGTCCGCGCGACTAGCTGGCGAGTAGTAGGCCAGATGATGCAGGGAGGTGTCGCGGGTCTCAGCTGCGAGTAGTCAGTGAAGGATGAGCCAACAGTTCGGTCCGCGCGGTATCTCAGCTGGCGAGTATCGAGGCAGAGAGCGGCAGGTGTCGCATAACCGGCTAGCTTGGCGAGTATCTGGCAGATGAGCAGTAAGGTGTGGCGTGGCTCGCTTGGCGAGTATGGCAGTGGCAGATGAGCAGTGCAGGGTGTCGCGGGGCGTCACGGCGAGTATCAGGCACGATGAGCGGGAGCAGTGTGTTCGCCCGGCTCAGCTGGCGAGTATCAGGCAGATGACGTGCAGGGTCGGGCGCTCAGCTGGCGAGTATCAGGCAGATGATCGGGCTGAGCGATTCGCGCGGCTCAGTGGCGAGTAATCAGGGCAGAGTAGTGGGTCAGTACTGCGCGGAACTAGCTGGCGATTATCAGTCAGGAGAAGCGGGCAGGTGTCGCGAGGTCTGCACTTTGGTGAGTATCAGAGTGCGCAGAATGAGTGGGCAGGTGTCTGGCGCGGCACCAGGCCTGGCGAGTACAGTGCAGAAGAACGGGGCGAGTGTCGCGGCTCCAGCTGGCGAGATAGGGCAGATCGTATCGAGGCACGTGTTCGTGCGGCTCAGCTGGCGAGTATCAGGGTGCAGGATAGCGGGCGGTGTCGCGGCGGCCTCGCCGCTGGGCGAGTAAATCAGCAGATGAGCGGGCAGGTTTCGCGCGCTCAGCGTGGGTATCAGGCAGTTGAGCACCGCCGTGTGGCGCGAGCTCAGGCATGTCGACGTATCAGTGATCAGGATGAGCAAGAAGCCAGGGTGTCATCAAGGCTCAGATGGCGAAGTATCAGGCAGATGAGGCAGGGGCAGGGGTCGCGCAGGCTCACTGGCGGTATCAGGCGAGATGAGCAGGCGCAGGAGGTCGCGCGGCTAGGGGCCGAGATCAGGCGAGATGAAGTCAGGCAAGGTGTCGGTCGCGCGGTGGCCGAGTATCAGGCAGGATGAGCAGCTAGGCAGTGGTCACGCGGCCAGATGGCGAGTATCAGCAGGATGAGCAGGCAGGGGCGGCTGCCTCAGCTGGCGGGTATCAGGCAGATGAGCAGGGCAGGTTGCGCGGTCTGACGCTGGCGAGTATCATGCTGATGAGCGGCGGCAGGGGTGCGCCGGGGCTCAGCTGGGCGAGTATCAGCGCTGATGAGCCAGATAAGGTGTGGCGTTGCGTCAGGAACTTGGCGAGGTATCAGCAGATGACGCAGCGCGCGGTGGTCTGCGGGAGCTCTTGGCCGAGTATCGAGGCAGGATGAGCGGGCATGGATGTACTGGCGCCGGCTTCAAGACTGGCGAGTATCAGCAGATAGACGGCAGGTGTCGTGCGGCTCAGAAAAGCCTGGCGAGTATAGAGCAGATGAGCGAGGCGGAGTGTCGGCGCCTCGAGCCTGGCAGTATTCGAGGCAGAATGAGGCGGGCAGGTGTTCGCGCTGGTCCTGCCACCGTTCCGAGTATCAGGCAGATGAGCGGCAGGTTCGCGCGGCTTACGCTGGCCGAGTATCCGGCAGAGAATGAGCAGGCAGGGGTTCGCGCGGGGCTCGTACGCTGCGAGTATCAGGCGACTGAAGAGCCGGCAGGTGTCGCGCCGTGCTCTCTGGCGAGAGCAGGCACATATTGAGACGGTGCAGTGATCGGTCTGCAGGGCTTCCGTCTGCCCGAGTATGACGGCAGGATGACGGCAGGAGTTCGGCGCGGCTCCGGTTGGGCGAGTATAACAGCAGAGTGAGCAGGCAGGTGATCGCAGCGGCTCAGCGTGGCGATATTCAGCAGATGAGCGGGATGCATAGAGAGCAGATATAGTGTCGTGGCGGAGCTGCAGCGGAGAGTATCCAGGATGATGAGCAGTAAAGGTCGTTGGCGTGGCTCAGCTTTCCGAGTACTCGAGGCAGGATGAGCAGGGCAGGTGTAGCGAGGGCTCTACTAGGCGAGTATGCAGCGGCAGTGATGATGCGGACGTCAGTGTCGCGCGGGCTCAGCTGGCCGAGTATCAGGCAGGATCTTGCGCCGCAGGGTTGGCGCGGCTCAGCTGGCGAGTAGTCAGCCGTCAGATGACGGGCAGGTGTCGCTGCGGCTCGAGCTTGGCGAGAATTCAGGCAGATTGAAGCCGGCAGGTGTCGCGCGTCAGCTTGGGAGTATCAGGCAGATGAAGCCGGGCAGCGTGTCTGCGCGGAGTCATCTACGCTCAGCTGGCGAGTTATTCAGGGCTGATGAAGCGGCGCAGGTTCGCGCGGCCCAGCTGGCGAGGTACTCAGCCAAGCGATGACGCCGCCAGGCTGTCGCGTGGCTCAGCTGGCCGAGTATCAGGTGCAGATCACGGGTAAGGTGTCGCGGGCTCAGCTGCGAGTATTCAGGAACGATGAGGCCAGTCAAGGTTGTGGCGTGGCTGGCAGCTGGCGAATAATCAGGCAGCGAGATGAGCAGCAGGTGTCGCGCGGGCCAGCTTGGCACTATCAGGCCAGGATGAAGCGGACTGCAGGTGTCGCGCGCGACGGGGCTGCAGCATGCTGCTGCGGAGTATCCAGGGGACAAGACTGAGGCGGCGCGTTC
>NW_020190995.1:0-60742 GCF_002263795.3 Bos taurus | reverse complement strand
GGTCAGTTCCTGATCAGCCACGTGATCAGTGCGTGCACAGTCCCATGATCAGCTCCTGTCAGTCCCTGATCACTGCCTTATAAACCCGGGATCAGTGCCCGATCAGCCACGTCATCAGTGCACGCGCAGTCACGTGATCAGTGCATGATAGCCACGTGATCAGTGCGTGCACAGTCCCATGATCAGCGCCTGTCAGTCACTGATCATTGCCTGAGAAACAGGTGATCAGTGCATGATTAGCCATGTGATCAGTGCCTGATCAGCCACGTCATCAGTGCATGCGCAGTCACCTGATCAGTGCATGATAGCCACGTGATCAGTGCATGCTCAGTCACATGATGTGGACTTGATCAGCCACCTGATCAGTGCCTGCAGAGTCACGTGATCAGGGCCTGCTGAGCTCCGTGATTCCTGCCGGCTCATCTGCATGACAATTGCCAGCTGAGCTGCGTGATTCCTGCCTGGTCACCTGCTTGATTATTGCCAGTTGAGCAGCATGATTCGTCACTGCTGAGCTCCATGCTTATTGCCTGCTGATTGCGTGGTTCGTGTCTGCTCAGCTCTTTGAGTATTGCCTCCTGAGGTCCCTGTTCGGGCGCCACCTGCCGGGGACCAGCCCCAGCTGATCCAGGGTATTCGAAGGAGAGATGGCCTAGGCGACTATTTATATGCTAATCAGAGATGTCAAGAATAATAGTATGAGGATAGCTCAGTAGGATAATTCGGTGGAGAAAAGAGACTGAGTAGCTTGGGAGACCAATCAAACTTCAAGACAAGAAGTTTGCACCACTTCCGTAGGCCGCAGACGCCCTCTCGAATAGCGGAAGATGCCTCACCCTAGACACCTTCTCGAGTGGGTCTTAGCAGCCCAGGCATCATTAGTAAGCCTGGTGGGTTCCACGCTCCAGATGGAGACTCAGCTGGAATTTAAAGGGAAGGATGACAAGGAACTTTATGAACTGGAGCTGTAAGTTAACTCTTTGACAGAGAGAGCGAGATGGTGGTGGGGCACAGCCCCCAGTGAAATCAGAGGTGAGAGCACAAAGCAATAAAGTAGGCAGACTCTGGGGTTTTTTGGGGGGGAGATGCTCGAGAATATCCGGGTGGACTCCTGAGGCTCGATCCCGCATTTGCGTATGCCGAGCCTCCTTCCTCATGACCTTTGTCCAGAGTGGAATGCCTCACCGGCTCTCCGGCACATGATCAGTGCATGCTCAGTCACGATATCAGTGCATGATCAGCCACCTGGTCACTGACGGCACAGTCACGTGATCAGTGCATGATCAATCACGTGATCAGTGCATGATCATTTACGTGATCAGTGCATGATCAGTCACGTGACCAATACATGGTAGCTACGTGATCATTGCATGATCAGCCACATGAGCAGTGCATGATAGCCACGTGATGTGTTTGATAGCTATGTGATCAGTTTCATGATTAGTGACGTGATCTGTCCATGACCAGGCAGGTGATCAGTGTATGATCGGCCACGTGAACAGTGCATGATAGCCACGTGATCAGTGCATGATCAAGTCCACCCGGATGGGTGCATGATTCAGTCACGGTGACCGGTACATGGTAGCTACGTGATCACTGCATGATCAGCCACTCGAGCAGTGCATGATAGCCACGTGATCAGTGCATGATCAGTAAACGTGATCAGTGCATGATCAATCAAGTGATCAAGTGCATGATCAGTCACGTGATCAGTGCATGATCAGTCACCGTGATCAGTGCATGATCAATTACGTGATCAGTGCATGATCAGCACGTGATCAGCTGCCGTGATAGCCACGTAATCAGTGCATGAGAGCCACGTGACCAGTTTCATGATCAGTCACGTGATACGTGTGTGACCAGCCACGTAATCAGTGCATGATACCCACGTGATCAGTGCATGATAGCCATGAGATCAGTTCATGATTAGTCACGGATGTGTGAATGACCAGGCACGTGATCAGTGTATGACCAGCAAGTGATCAGTGCATGATCAATCAGTGATCAGTGCATGCTCAGTCACGTGATCTGGACTTGATCAGCCACGGGATCAGTGCCTGCAGAGTCATCGTGATCAGGGCCTACTGAGCTGCGTGATTCCTGCCGGCTGATCTGCATGACAATTGCCAGCTGAGCTGCGTGATTCCTGTCGGCTCATCTGCTTGACAATTGCCAGCTGAGCTGCGTGATTCCTGCCTGGTCACCTGCTTGAATATTGCCAGCTGAGCAGCATGATTCGTCACTTGCTGATCTCCATGCATATTGCCTGCTTGATTGCGTGGTTCGTGTCTGCTCAGCTCTTTGAGTATTGCCTTCTGAGGTCCCTGTTTGGGCGCCACCTGCCGGGACCAGCCCCAGCTGATCCAGGGTATTCGAAGGAGTGATGGCCTAGGCGACTATTTATATGCTAATCGGAGATTGTCAAGAATAATAGTATGAGGATAGCTCAGTAGGAAAATTCCGGTGGAGAAAAGAGACTGAGTAGCTTGGTTTAGGCGGGAGACCAATCAAACTTCAAGACAAGAAGTTTGCACCACTTACATAGGCCACAGGCGCCCTCTCGAATAGCAGAAGGTGCCTCCCCTAAAACACCTTCTCGAGTGGGTCTTAGCAGCCCAGGCATAATTAGTAAGCGAGGTGGGTTCCGAGCTCCAGATGGAGACTCAGCTGGAAGTTCAAGGGAAGAATGACAAGGAATCTTATGAATTGGAGCTGTAAGTTAACTCTTTGACAGAGAGAGCGGAGATGGTGGTGGGGGACAGCCCCCAGTGAAATCAGAGGTGAGAGCACAAAGCAATAAGTAGGCAGACTCTGGGTTTTTGGGGGGGAGGTGCTTCGAGAATATCCGGGTGGAGTTCCTGAGGCTCGATCCCGCATTTGCGTTATGCCGAGCCTCCTTCCTCATGACCTTTGTCCAGAGTGGAATGCCTCATCGTCCCCCGGCACATGATCAGTGCATGCTCAGTCACGATATCAGTGCATGATCAGCCACCTGGTCACTGATGGCACAGTCACGTGATCAGTGCATGATCAATCACGTGATCAGTGCATGATCATTTACGTGATCAGTGCATGATCAGTCAACGTGACCAATACATGTTAGCTTACGTGATCATTGCATGATCAGCCACATGAGCAGTGCATGATAGCCACGTGATGTTGATGATAGCTACGTGATCAGTTCATGATTAGTGACGTGATCTGTGGCATGACCAGGCAGGTGATCAGTGTATGATCGGCCACGTGAACAGTGCATGATAGCCACGTGATCAGTGCATGATCAGTCACCCGATGGGTGCATGATCAGTCCCGTGACCGGTACATGGTAGCTACGTGATCACTGCATGATCAGCCACTCGAGCAGTGCATGATAGCCACGTGATCAGTGCATGATCACTAACGTGATCAGTGCATGATCAATGAAAGTGATCAGTGCATGCTCAGTCACGTGATCTGGACTTGATCAGCCACGGGGATCAGGCCTGCAGAGTCACGTGATCAGGGCCTACTGAGCTGCGTGATTCCTGCCGGCTCATCTGCATGACAATTGCCAGCTGAGCTGCGTGATTCCTGTCGGCTCATCTGCTTGACAATTGCCAGCTGAGCTGCGTGATTCCTGCCTGGTCACCTGCTTGAATATTGCCAGTTGAGCAGCATGATTCGTCACTGCTGATCTCCATGCATATTGCCTGCTGATTGCGTGGTTCGTGTCTGCTCAGCTCTTTGAGTATTGCCTTCTGAGGTCCCTGTTCGGGCGCCACCTGCCGGGGACCAGCCCCAGCTGATCCAGGGTATTCGAAGGAGAGATGGCCTAGGCGACTATTTATATGCTAATCGGAGATGTCAAGAATAATAGTATGAGGATAGCTCAGTAGGAAAATTCGGTGGAGAAAAGAGACTGAGTAGCTTGGTTTACGCGGGAGACCAATCAAACTTCAAGACAAGAAGTTTGCACCACTTACATAGGCCACAGGCGCCCTCTCGAATAGCGGAAGGTGCCTCCCCCTAAACACCTTCTCGAGTGGGTCTTAGCAGCCCAGGCATAATTAGTAAGCGAGGTGGGTTCCGAGCTCCAGATGGAGACTCAGCTGGAAGTTCAAGGGAAGAATGACAAGGAACTTTATGAATTGGAGCTGTAAGTTAACTCTTTGACAGAGAGAGCGAGATGGTGGTGGGGGACAGCCCCCAGTGAAATCAGAGGTGAGAGCACAAAGCAATAAAGTAGGCAGACTCTGGTTTTTTGGGGGGGAGATGCTCGAGAATATCCGGGTGGACTCCTGAGGCTCGATCCCGCATTTGCGTATGCCGAGCCTCCTTCCTCATGACCTTTGTCCAGAGTGGAATGCCTCACCGGCTCCCGGCACATGATCAGTGCATGCTCAGTCACGATATCAGTGCATGATCAGCCACCTGGTCACTGACGGCACAATCACGTGATCAGTGCATGATCAATCACGTGATCAGTGCATGAGCATTTACGTGATCAGTGCATGATCAGTCACGTGACCAATACATGGTAGCTACGTGATCATTGCATGATCAGCCACATGAGCAGTGCATGATAGCCACGTGATCAGTGCATGATCAGTCACGTGATCAGTGCATGATCAATTACGTGATCAGTGCACGATCAGTCACCCGATGGTGCATGATCAGTCACGTGACCGGTATATGGTAGCTACGTGATCACTGCATGATCAGCCACTCGAGCAGTGCATGATAGCCACGTGATCAGTGCATGATCAGTCACGTGATCAGTGCATGATCAATTACGTGATCAGTGCATGATCAGCCACGTGATCAGTGCGTGATAGCCACGTAATCAGTGCATGAGAGCCACGTGACCAGTTCATGATCAGTCACGTGATACGTGTGTGACCAGCCACGTAATCAGTGCATGATACCCACGTGATCAGTGCATGATAGCCATGAGATCAGTTCATGATTAGTCACGGGATGTGTGAATGACCAGGCACGTGATCAGTGTATGACCAGCCAAGTGATCAGTGCATGATAGCCACGTGATCAGTGCATGCTCAGTCACGTGATCTGGACTTGATCAGCCACGGGATCAGTGCCTGCAGAGTCACGTGATCAGGGCCTACTGAGCTGCGTGATTCCTGCCGGCTCATCTGCATGACAATTGCCAGCTGAGCTGCGTGATTCCTGTCGGCTCATCTGCTTGACAATTGCCAGCTGAGCTGCGTGATTCCTGCCTGGTCACCTGCTTGAATATTGCCAGTTGAGCAGCATGATTCGTCACTGCTGATCTCCATGCTTATTGCCTGCTGATTGCGTGGTTCGTGTCTGCTCAGCTCTTTGAGTATTGCCTCCTGAGGTCCCTGCTCGGGCGCCACCTGCCGGGGACCAGCCCCAGCTGATCCAGGGTATTCGAAGGAGAGATGGCCTAGGCGACTATTTATATGCTAATCAGAGATGTCAAGAATAATAGTATGAGGATAGCTCAGTAGGAAAATTCGGTGGAGAAAAGAGACTGAGTAGCTTGGGAGACCAATCAAACTTCAAGACAAGAAGTTTGCACCACTTCCGTAGGCCGCAGACGCCCTCTCGAATAGCGGAAGATGCCTCACCCTAGACACCTTCTCGAGTGGGTCTTAGCAGCCCAGGCATAATTAGTAAGCGTGGTGGGTTCCACGCTCCAGATGGAGACTCACCTGAAAGTTATAGGGAAGGATGACAAGGAACTTTATGAACTGGAGCTGTAAGTTAACTCTTTGACAGAGAGAGCGAGATGGTGGTGGGGCACAGCCCCCAGTGAAATCAGAGGTGAGAGCACAAAGCAATAAAGTAGGCAGACTCTGGTTTTTTTGGGGGGGAGATGCTCGAGAATATCCGGGTGGACTCCTGAGGCTCGATCCCGCATTTGCGTATGCCGAGCCTCCTTCCTCATGACCTTTGTCCAGAGTGGAATGCCTCACCGTCTCTCGGCACATGATCAGTGCATGCTCAGTCACGATATCAGTGCATGATCAGCCACGTGATCACTGACGGCACAGTCACGTGACCAGCGCCTCTCAGTCACGTGATCACCTTATGATAAACACGTGATCAGTGAACGACCAGCCACGTGATCACTGCATGCACAGTCAGGTGGTCAGTTCCTGATCAGCCACGTGATCAGTGCGTGCACAGTCCCATGATCAGCTCCTGTCAGTCCCTGATCACTGCCTTATAAACCCGGGATCAGTGTCCGATCAGCCACGTCATCAGTGCACGCGCAGTCACGTGATCAGTGCATGATAGCCACGTGATCAGTGCGTGCACAGTCCCATGATCAGCGCCTGTCAGTCACTGATCATTGCCTGATAAACAGGTGATCAGTGCATGATTAGCCATGTGATCAGTGCCTGATCAGCCACGTCATCAGTGCATGCGCAGTTACGTGATCAGTGCATGATAGCCTCGTGATCAGTGCATGCTCAGTCACATGATGTGGACTTGATCAGCCACGTGATCAGTGCCTGCAGAGTCACGTGATCAGGGCCTGCTGAGCTCCGTGATTCCTGCCGGCTCATCTGCATGACAATTGCCAGCTGAGCTGCGTGATTCCTGCCTGGTCACCTGCTTGATTATTGCCAGTTGAGCAGCATGATTCGTCACTGCTGAGCTCCATGCTTATTGCCTGCTGATTGCGTGGTTCGTGTCTGCTCAGCTCTTTGAGTATTGCCTTCTGAGGTCCCTGTTCGGGCGCCACCTGCCGGGGACCAGCCCCAGCTGATCCAGGGTATTCGAAGGAGAGATGGCCTAGGCGACTATTTATATGCTAATCGGAGATGTCAAGATTAATAGTATGAGGATAGCTCAGTAGGAAAATTCGGTGGAGAAAAGAGACTGAGTAGCTTGGTTTACGTGGGAGACCAATCAAACTTCAAGACAAGAAGTTTGCACCACTTACATAGGCCACAGGCGCCCTCTTGAATAGCGGAAGGTGCCTCACCCTAGACACCTTCTCGAGTGGGTCTTAGCAGCCCAGGCATAATTAGTAAGCGAGGTGGGTTCCGAGCTCCAGATGGAGACTCAGCTGGAAGTTCAAGGGAAGAATGACAAGGAACTTTATGAATTGGAGCTGTAAGTTAACTCTTTGACAGAGCGAGCAAGAGGGTGGTGGGGGACAGCCCCCAGTGAAATCAGAGGTGAGAGCACAAAGCAATAAAATAGGCAGACTCTGGTTTTTTTTTGGGGGGGAGATGCTCGAGAATATCCGGCTGGACTCCTGAGGCTGGATCCCACATTTGCGTATGCCGAGCCTCCTTCCTCATGACCTTTGTCCAGAGTGGAATGCCTCACCGGCTCCCGGCACATGATCAGTGCATGCTCAGTCACGATATCAGTGCATGATCAGCCACGTGATCACTGACGGCACAGTCACGTGATCAGCGCCTCTCAGTCACGTGATCAGCATATGATAAACACGTGATCAGTGAACAACCAGCCAAGTGATCACTGCATGCCCAATCAGGTTGTCAGTGCCTGATCAGCCACGTCATCAGTGCATGCTCAGTCACATGATGTGGACTTGATCAGCCACGTGATCAGTGCCTGTAGAGTCACGTGATCAGGGCCTGCTGAGCTCCGTGATTCCTGCCGGCTCATCTGCATGACAACTGCCAGCTGAGCTGCGTGATTCCTGCCTGGTCACCTGCTTGATTATTGCCAGTTGAGCAGCATGATTCGTCACTGCTGAGCTCCATGCTTATTGCCTGCTGATTGCGTGGTTCGTGTCTGCTCAGCTCTTTGAGTATTGCCTCCTGAGGTCCCTGTTCGGGCGCCACCTGCCGGGGACCAGCCCCAGCTGATCCAGGGTATTCGAAGGAGAGATGGCCTAGGCGACTATTTATATGCTAATCAGAGATGTCAAGAATAATAGTATGAGGATAGCTCAGTAGGAAAATTCGGTGGAGAAAAGAGACTGAGTAGCTTGGGAGACCAATCAAACTTCAAGACAAGAAGTTTGCACCACTTCCGTAGGCCGCAGACGCCCTCTCGAATAGCGGAAGATGCCTCACCCTAGACACATTCTCGAGTGGGTCTTAGCAGCCCAGGCATAATTAGTAAGCGTGGTGGGTTCCACGCTCCAGATGGAGACTCAGCTGGAAGTTAAAGGGAAGGATGACAAGGAACTTTATGAACTGGAGCTGTAAGATAACTCTTTGACAGAGAGAGCGAGATGGTGGTGGCGGACAGCCCCCAGTGAAATCAGAGGTGAGAGCACAAAGCAATAAAGTAGGCAGACTCTGGTTTTTTTGAGGGGGAGATGCTCGAGAATATCCGGGTGGACTCCTGAGGCTCGATCCCGCATTTGCGTATGCCGAGCCTCCTTCCTCATGACCTTTGTCCAGAGTGGAATGCCTCACCGGCTCCCGGCACATGATCAGTGCATGCTCAGTCACGATATCAGTGCATGATCAGCCACCTGGTCACTGACGGCACAGTCACGTGATCAGTGCATGATCAATCACGTGATCAGTGCATGATCATTTACGTGATCAGTGCATGATCAGTCACGTGACCAATACATGGTAGCTACGTGATCATTGCATGATCAGCCACATGAGCAGTGCATGATAGCCACGTGATGTGTTGATAGCTACGTGATCAGTTCATGATTAGTGACGTGATCTGTGCATGACCAGGCAGGTGATCAGTGTATGATCGGCCACGTGAACAGTGCATGATAGCCACGTGATCAGTGCATGATCAGTCACCCGATGGGTGCATGATCAGTCACGTGACCGGTACATGGTAGCTACGTGATCACTGCATGATCAGCCACACGAGCAGTGCATGATAGCCACGTGATCAGTGCATGATCAGTAACGTGATCAGTGCATGATCAATCAAGTGATCAGTGCATGATCAGTCACGTGATCAGTGCATGATCAGTCACGTGATCAGTGCATGATCAATTACGTGATCAGTGCATGATCAGCCACGTGATCAGTGCGTGATAGCCACGTAATCAGTGCATGAGAGCCACGTGACCAGTTCATGATCAGTCACGTGATACGTGTGTGACCAGCCACGTAATCAGTGCATGATACCCACGTGATCAGTGCATGATAGCCATGAGATCAGTTCATGATTAGTCACGGGATGTGTGAATGACCAGGCACGTGATCAGTGTATGACCAGCCAAGTGATCAGTGCATGATAGCCACGTGATCAGTGCATGCTCAGTCACGTGATCTGGACTTGATCAGCCACGGGATCAGTGCCTGCAGAGTCACGTGATCAGGGCCTACTGAGCTGCGTGATTCCTGCCGGCTCATCTGCATGACAATTGCCAGCTGAGCTGCGTGATTCCTGTCGGCTCATCTGCTTGACAATTGCCAGCTGAGCTGCGTGATTCCTGCCTGGTCACCTGCTTGAATATTGCCAGTTGAGCAGCATGATTCGTCACTGCTGAGCTCCATGCTTATTGCCTGCTGATTGCGTGGTTCGTGTCTGCTCAGCTCTTTGAGTATTGCCTTCTGAGGTCCCTGTTCGGGCGCCACCTGCCGGGGACCAGCCCCAGCTGATCCAGGGTATTCGAAGGAGAGATGGCCTAGGCGACTATTTATATGCTAATCGGAGATGTCAAGATTAATAGTATGAGGATAGCTCAGTAGGAAAATTCGGTGGAGAAAAGAGACTGAGTAGCTTGGTTTACGTGGGAGACCAATCGAACTTCAAGACAAGAAGTTTGCACCACTTACATAGGCCACAGGCGCCCTCTTGAATAGCGGAAGGTGCCTCACCCTAGACACCTTCTCGAGTGGGTCTTAGCAGCCCAGGCATAATTAGTAAGCGAGGTGGGTTCCGAGCTCCAGATGGAGACTCAGCTGGAAGTTCAAGGGAAGAATGACAAGGAACTTTATGAATTGGAGCTGTAAGTTAACTCTTTGACAGAGCGAGCAAGAGGGTGGTGGGGGACAGCCCCCAGTGAAATCAGAGGTGAGAGCACAAAGCAATAAAATAGGCAGACTCTGGTTTTTTTGGGGGGGGAGATGCTCGAGAATATCCGGCTGGACTCCTGAGGCTGGATCCCACATTTGCGTATGCCGAGCCTCCTTCCTCATGACCTTTGTCCAGAGTGGAATGCCTCACCGGCTCCCGCCACATGATCAGTGCATGCTCAGTCACGATATCAGTGCATGATCAGCCACGTGATCACTGACGGCACATTCACGTGATCAGCGCCTCTCAGTCACGTGATCAGCATATGATAAACACGTGATCAGTGAACAACCAGCCACGTGATCACTGCATGCCCAATCAGGTTGTCAGTGCCTGATCAGCCACGTCATCAGTGCATGCTCAGTCACATGATGTGGACTTGATCAGCCACGTGATCAGTGCCTGTAGAGTCACGTGATCAGGGCCTGCTGAGCTCCGTGATTCCTGCCGGCTCATCTGCATGACAACTGCCAGCTGAGCTGCGTGATTCCTGCCTGGTCACCTGCTTGATTATTGCCAGTTGAGCAGCATGATTCGTCACTGCTGAGCTCCATGCTTATTGCCTGCTGATTGCGTGGTTCGTGTCTGCTCAGCTCTTTGAGTATTGCCTCCTGAGGTCCCTGTTCGGGCGCCACCTGCCGGGGACCAGCCCCAGCTGATCCAGGGTATTCGAAGGAGAGATGGCCTAGGCGACTATTTATATGCTAATCAGAGATGTCAAGAATAATAGTATGAGGATAGCTCAGTAGGAAAATTCGGTGGAGAAAAGAGACTGAGTAGCTTGGGAGACCAATCAAACTTCAAGACAAGAAGTTTGCACCACTTCCGTAGGCCGCAGACGCCCTCTCGAATAGCGGAAGATGCCTCACCCTAGACACATTCTCGAGTGGGTCTTAGCAGCCCAGGCATAATTAGTAAGCGTGGTGGGTTCCACGCTCCAGATGGAGACTCAGCTGGAAGTTAAAGGGAAGGATGACAAGGAACTTTATGAACTGGAGCTGTAAGATAACTCTTTGACAGAGAGAGCGAGATGGTGGTGGCGGACAGCCCCCAGTGAAATCAGAGGTGAGAGCACAAAGCAATAAAGTAGGCAGACTCTGGTTTTTTTGAGGGGGAGATGCTCGAGAATATCCGGGTGGACTCCTGAGGCTCGATCCCGCATTTGCGTATGCCGAGCCTCCTTCCTCATGACCTTTGTCCAGAGTGGAATGCCTCACCGGCTCCCGGCACATGATCAGTGCATGCTCAGTCACGATATCAGTGCATGATCAGCCACCTGGTCACTGACGGCACAGTCACGTGATCAGTGCATGATCAATCACGTGATCAGTGCATGATCATTTACGTGATCAGTGCATGATCAGTCACGTGACCAATACATGGTAGCTACGTGATCATTGCATGATCAGCCACATGAGCAGTGCATGATAGCCACGTGATGTGTTGATAGCTACGTGATCAGTTCATGATTAGTGACGTGATCTGTGCATGACCAGGCAGGTGATCAGTGTATGATCAGGCACGTGATCAGTCATGATCAGTCACATGATCAGTGTATGATCAGCCACGTGTTCAGTGCATGATAGCATCGTGATCAGTGCATGATCAGCAACGCGATTATTGCATGACCAGCCCCGTGATCAGTGCATGATCAGCCACGTGATCACTGTATGATCAGCCACGTGATCAGTGCATATGCAGTCAGGTGGTCAGTGCATGATCAGCCACATGAGCAGTGCATGATAGCCACCTGATGTGTTGATAGCTACGTGATCAGTTCATGATTAGTGACGTGATCTGTGCATGACCAGGCAGGTGATCAGTGTATGATCAGGGACGTGATCAGTCATGATCAGTCACATGATCAGTGTATGATCAGCCACGTGTTCAGTGCATGATAGCATCGTGATCAGTGCATGATCAGCAACGCGATTATTGCATGACCAGCCACGTGATCAGTGCATGATCAGCCACGTGATCACTGTATGATCAGCCACGTGATCAGTGCATGATCAGGCCAGTGAAGAGTGCACGATCAGTCACGTGATCAGTGTATGATAGCCAGGTTACCAGTGCATGATCAGCCAGGTGATCTGTGCATGATTAGCGAAGTGATCAGTGCATGCACAGTCCCTTGGTCAGTGTATGATCAGCTTTGTGATCAGTGCATGATCAGACACGTGATCAGTGCATGATCAGGCACGTGACCAGTCATGATCAGTCACATGATCAGTGTATGATCAGCCACGTGTTCAGTGCATGATAGCATCGTGATCAGTGCATGATCAGCAACGCGATTATTGCATGACCAGCCACGTGATCAGTGCATGATCAGCCACGTGATCACTGTATGATCAGCCACGTGATCAGTGCATGTGCAGTCAGGTGATCAGTGCATGATCAGCCACGTGATCAGTGCATGATAGCCAAGTGATCAATGCATGGTAGCTATGTGATTGGTGCATGCTTAGTCACATGATCAGTGCATGATCAGCCACGGGATCAGTGCATGATAGCCAAGTGATCATTGCCTACAGTTCCATGATCACTGCATGCACAGTCACATTATCAGTGCATGATAGCCACGTGATCAGTGCATGATCAGGCACGTGATCAGTGTATGATCAGCCACGTGATCACTGCATGATAGCCAAGTGATCAATGCATGGTAGTACTTAATCGCTGCCTGCTCAGTCACATGATCAGTGCATGATCATCCACGTGATCAGTGCTTGATCAGTCATGTGATAAGTGTATGGTCAGCCACGTGATCAGTGCATGATCAGCCACGTGATCAGTGCATGAACAGGCACCTGAAAAGTACATGATCAGCCACGTGATCAGTGCATGATCAGCAAAGTGATCAGTGCATGATCAGGCACTCGATCAGTGCATGATCAGGCACGTGAAGGGTGCACGATCAGTCACGTGATCAGTGTATGATAGCCAGGTTACCAGTGCATGATCCGCCAGGTGATCTGTGCATGATCAGCCAAGTGATCAGTGCATGCACAGTCCCGTGGTCAGTGTATGATCAGCTTTGTGATCACTGCACGATCAGACACGTGATCAGTGCATGATAGGGCACGTGATCAGTCATGATCAGTTACATGATCAGTGTATGATCAGCCACGTGTTCAGTGCATGATAGCATCGTGATCTGTGCATGATCAGGCACGTGATCAGTCATGATCAGCCACATGATAAGTGTATGATCAGCCACGTGTTCAGTGCATGATAGCATCGTGATCAGTGCATGATCAGTCACGTAATCAGTGCATGATCAGCCACGGGAACAGTGCATGATATCCATGTGATCAGTGCATGATAGCTACGTGATCAGTGCATAATTAGCCACGTAATCAGTGCATGATAAGCACCGGCCAGTGCATGATCAGCAACGTGATTAGTCCATGATCAGCCACGTGATCAGTGCATGATCAGCCACGTGATCACTGTATGATCAGCCACGTGATCAGTGCATGTGCAGTCAGGTTAATAGTGTATGATCACCCACGTAATCAGTGCATGATAGCCAAGTGATCAATGCATGGTAGCTACGTGATTGGTGCATGCTCAGTCACATGATCAGTGCATGATCAGCCACGTGATCAGTGCATGATAGCCAAGTGATCATTGCCTACAGTTCCATGATCAGTGCATGCGCAGTCACATTATCAGTGCATGATAGCCACGTGATCAGTGCATGATCAGTCCCGTGATCAGTGCATGATCAGTCAGGTGATCAGTGTATGATCATCCACATAATCAGTGCATGGGCACTCACGTGATCAGTGCATGATTGCCACGTGATCAGTGCATGATCAGTCATGTATTCAGTGCATGATCTCTCACGTTATCAGTGTATGATCATCCATGTGACAAGTGCATTATCAGCCACGTGATCAGTGCTTGATAGCCACGTGATCAGTGCATGAACAGTAACGTTATCAGTATATGATCAGCCAAATGATCAGTGCATTATCAGGTACGTGATCAGTGCATGATCAGTCATGTGATCAGTGCATGATCAGGCACGTAAAGAGTGCATGATCAGTCACCTTATCAGTGTATGATAGCCAGGGTATCAGGGCATGATCAGCCACGTGATCAGTGCATGATCAGCCACGTAATGAGTGCATGCACAGTCACCTGATCATTGTATGCTCAGCTTCGTGATCAGTGCATGATCAGCCATGTGAATAGTGCATGATCAGCCACGTGATCAGTGCATGGTAGCCACATGATCAGTGCATGATCAGCCACGGAATCAGTGCATGATAGCCATGTGATCAGTTCATGATAGCCACGTGATAAGTGTATGATCAGCCACGTGATCAGTGCATGATCAGCCATTTTTTTAGTGCATGATCAGTCACGTGATCACTGTATGATCATCCACGTGATCAGTGCATGCACAGTCAAGTGATCAGTGAATGATAGCCATGTGATCAGGGCATGATCAAGCACGTGATCAGTGTATGATCAGCCACGTGAACAGTGCGTGCTCAGTCACGTGATCAGGGCCTACTGAGCTGCGTTTTTCCTGTCTGCTCAGCTGCTTGACAAGAGCCAGCTGAGCTGCTTGATTCCTGCCTGCTCATCGTCTTGATAATCGCCAGCTGAGCTGCGTGATTCCTGCGTGCTCATCGGTTAGATAATTGCCAGCTGAGATGCGTGATTCCTGCCTGCTCATCGGCTTGATAATTGCCAGTTGAGCTGCGTGATTCCTGGCTTGCTCATCTGCGTTATTATTGCCAGCTGAGCTTCGTGATTCCTGCCTTCTCATCTGCTTGACAATTGCCAGCTGAGCCGTGTGATTCCTACCTGCTCATCTGCTTGACTTTTGCCAGCTGAGCAGCATGATTCATCACAGGTGATGTCCATGATTATTGCCTGCTGAATGCGTGATTTGTGCCTGCTCAGCTCTTTGATTATTGCCTCCTGAGGCACATCATCAGTGCATGATAGCCACGTGTAAAGCGCATGATCAATCACATGATCAGCCACATTCAGACACATGACCTGTGCATGATTAGGCACGTGATCAGTTCCTGATCAGCCACGTGATCACTGCATGATAGCCAAGTGACCAGTACATGATTAATCAGTGCATGATCATCCATGTGATCAGTGCATGCACAGTCAAATGATCAGTGGATGCAGTCACGTGATCAGTGTATGATCAACTTCGTAATCAGAGTATGATCAGCCACGTGATCAGTGCATGATCAGCCACGTGATCAGTGCATGATCAGCCACGTGATCAGTGTATGATCAGCCACGTGATCAGTGCATGATCCAGAAGGTGATTAGTGCATGATCAGCCACGTGATCAGTGAATGATCACCACGTGATCAGTGTATGATCAGCCACGTAATCAGTGCATGCACAGTCACGTGATCAGTGTATGATCAGCTTCGTGATCAGTGCATGGTCAGCCACGTGATCAGTGCATGATCAGGTACGTGAAGAGTGCATGAGCAGTCACTTGATCAGTGTATGATAGCCAGCTAATCAGTGCACGATCAGCCACGTGATCAGTGCATGATATCCACGTGATCAGTGCATGATTAGTCAAGTGATCAGTGCATGATATGTCGCTTGATCAGTGTATGATAGCCACGGAATCAGTTCATGGGCAGTCATGTGCTCAGTGGATGATAGCTATGTGATCAGTGCATGATCATCTACGTCATCAGTGCAAGATTGCCACGTGATCAGTGCATGGTTAGTTAAGTGATCAATGTATGTTTAGCCACCTGATCAGTGCATGATCAGTCACGTGATCTTGGCATGTGCACTCATGTGATCAGTGCATGATAGCTACACAATCAGTTCATAATCAGTCAGGTGATCATTGCAGGATCAGCCACGTGATCAGTGAATGATAGCCACGTGATCAGTGCATGAACAGGTAAGTGATCAGTTCATGGGCAATCACATGATTAGTGCATGATAGACACGTGATCAGTGCATGATAGCCAGTGATCAGTGCATGATCAGTCACGTGATCAGTGCATGAGCAGTCAAGTGATCAGTGTACGATCAGCCAAATGATCAGTGCATGATCATGTACGTGATCAGTGTATGATCAGGCACATGATCAGTGCATGATAAGTCACGTGATCAGTGTATGATCAGCCACGTGATCAGTGCATGATCAACCACGTGATCAGTGTATGATAAGCCACGTGATAAGTGCATGCACAGTCACGTGATCAGTGTATGGTCAGCTTTCTGATCAGTGCATTATCAGGCACGTGATCAGTGCATTATCAGAAATTTGATCAGTGTATGATCAGCCATGTGATCAGTGAATGATCACCACGTGATCAGTGCATGATCAGCCACGTTATCAGTGCATGCAGAGTCACATGATCAGTGTACGATCAGCTTCGTGATCAGTGCATTATCAGCCAGGTTATCAGTGCATGATCAGGCCAGTGAAGAGTGCATGATCAGTCACGTGATCAGTTTATGATAGCCAGGTTATCATTGCATGATCAGCCACGTGATCAGTGCATGATCAGCCACGTGATGAGTGCATGCACAGTCACATGATCAGTGCATGATCAGGCACGTGATCAGTGCATGATCAGTCAGGTGATCAGTGTATGATCATCCACGTGATCAGTGCACGATAGCCAGTTGACCAGTGCATGATCAGTCACGTGACCAGGGCATTATCAGCCACGGGATCAGTGCATGATAGCCATGTGATCAGTGCATGATAGCTACGAGATCAGTGCTAGATCAACCACGTAACCAGTGCATGATCAGCCACGTGATCACTGTATGATCAGCCATGTGATCAGTGCATGTGCGGTTACCTGACCAGTGTATGATCAGCCAGGTGTTCAGTGCATGATAGCCAAGTGATCAATGCATGATAGCTACGTGATCAGTGCATGCTCAGTAACATGAGCAGTGCATGATAGCCAGGTGATCATTGCCTACAATTACGTGATCAGTGCATGTGCAGTCACGTGATCAGTGCATGATAGACACGTGAACAGTGCATGATAGCCACGTGATCAGTGCATGAACTCTAACATGATCAGTGCATGTGCAGACACGTGATTAGTGTATGATCAGCCACAAGATCAGTGCATGATAGCCACGTGATCAGTGCATGATAGCCAAGTGATCAGTGCATGATAGCCACGTGATCAGTGCATGATCAGTCACGTGATCAGTGTATGATCAACCACGTGATAAATGCAATGATAGCCACCAGATCAGTGCAAGATCAGTCACGTGATCAGTGCATGATCAGCCACGTGATGAGTGCATGATAGCCATGTGATCAGTGCATGATAGCTACGAGATCAGGGCATAATCAGCCACGTAACCAGTGCATGATCAGCCACGTGATCACTGTATGATGAGCCACGTAATCAGTGTATGTGCAGTCACGTGATCAGTGTATGATCAGCCACGTGTTCAGTGCATGATAGCCAAGTGATCAATGCATGATAGCTACGTGATCAGTGCATGCTCAGTAACATGAGCAGTGCATGATAGCCACGTGAGCATTGCCTACAATTACGTGATCAGTGCATGTGCAGTCACGTGATCAGTGCATGATAGACACGTGAACAGTGCATGACCAGTCACTTGATCAGTGCATGTGCAGTCACGTGATTAGTGTATGATCATCCACGTGATCAGTGCATGATAGCAACCTGATCAGTGCATGATAAGAAACGTGATTTGTGCATGATAAGCCACGTGATCAGTGTACGATCAGACACGTGAATAGTGCATGATCAGCCACGTGACCAGTGCAATATCATCCACGAGATGAGTGCATGCACAGTCACGTGATCAGTGTATGATCAGCTTCATGATCAGTGTATGATCAGCCACGTCATCAGTTCATGGTCAGGCATGTGATCAGTGCATGATTAGTCATGTGATCAGTGTATGATCATCCATGTGATCAGTGCATGATCAGCCACGTGATCAGTGCATGATCAGTCACGTGATCAGTGCATTATCTGTCACATGTCCAGTGTATGATATCCACGTGATCAGTTCTTGCGCAGTCATGTGATCAGTGCATGATAGGTAAGTTATCAGTGCCTTATCAGCCACGTGATCAGTGCAATATCGCCCCGTGATCAGTGCATGATTATTTAGGTGATCAATGTATGATTAGCCACATGATCAGTGCATGATAGCCACGTGATCAGTGCATGGTCAGCCACGTGATCAGTTCATGATAGGCACGTGATCAGTGCATGATCAGTCACATGATCATGGCATGCCCAGTCATGTGATCAGTGCGTTATAGCTATACGATCAGTGCATAATCAGTCATGTGATCAGTGCATGATCAGCCACGTGATCAGGGCATGATAGCCACGTAATCAGTGCATGAACAGGTAAGTGATCAGTTCATGCGCAGTCACGTGATTAGTGCATGATAGACACATGATCAGTGCATGATAGCCAGGTGAACAGTGAATGATCAGTCACGTGATCAGTGCATGCGCAGTCACGGGATCAGTGTATGATCAGCCAAATGATCAGTGCATGATCAGGCACCTGATCAGTGCATGATAAGTCATGTGATCATTGTATGATCAGCCACGTAATCAGTGCATGATCAGCCACGTGATCAGTGTATAATCAGCCACGTGATAAATGCATGATCAGCCACGTGATAAATGCATGATCAGCCACGTGATCAGTGCATTATCAGCCAAATGATCAGTGTATGATCAGCCACGTGATCACTGCATGATCAGCCACGTGATCAGTGCATGATCAGCCACGTGATGAGTGCATGCACAGTCATGTGATCAGTGTATGATCAGCCACGTGATGAGTGCATGCACAGTCATGTGATCAATGTATGATCAGCCACGTGATCAGTGTATGATCAGCTTCGTGATCAGTGCATGATCAGGCACGTGATCAGTGCATTATCAGTAATTTGATCAGTGTATTTCAGCCACGTAATCAGTGCATGAACAGCTACGTGATCATTGCATAATCCGCAACGTGATTAGTGCATGATCAGTCACGTGATCAGTGTATGATCAGCCACGTGATCAGTTCATGATCTCCCACGTGATCAGTGCATGATAAACCACATGATCAGTGCAGGCACAGTCACGCGATCAGTGTATGATCAGCTTCGTGATCATTGCATGATCAGCCACATGATCAGTGCATGATAGCCACGTAATCAGTGCATGAACAGGTAAGTGATCAGTTCATGCGCAGTCACGTGATTAGTGCATGATAGACACATGATCAGTGCATGATAGCCAGGTGAACAGTGAATGATCAGTCACGTGATCAGTGCATGCGCAGTCACGGGATCAGTGTATGATCAGCCAAATGATCAGTGCATGATCAGGCACCTGATCAGTGCATGATAAGTCATGTGATCAGTGTATGATCAGCCACGTAATCAGTGCATGATCAGCCACGTGATAAATGCATGATCAGCCACGTGATAAATGCATGATCAGCCACGTGATCAGTGCATTATCAGCCAAATGATCAGTGTATGATCAGCCACGTGATCACTGCATGATCAGCCACGTGATCAGTGCATGATCAGCCACGTGATGAGTGCATGCACAGTCATGTGATCAGTGTATGATCAGCCACGTGATCAGTGTATGATCAGGCACGTGATGAGTGCATGCACAGTCATGTGATCAATGTATGATCAGCCACGTGATCAGTGTATGATCAGCTTCGTGATCAGTGCATGATCAGGCACGTGATCAGTGCATTATCAGTAATTTGATCAGTGTATTTCAGCCACGTAATCAGTGCATGAACAGCTACGTGATCATTGCATAATCCGCAACGTGATTAGTGCATGATCAGTCACGTGATCAGTGTATGATCAGCCACGTGATCAGTTCATGCTCTCCCACGTGATCAGTGCATGATAAACCACATGATCAGTGCAGGCACAGTCACGCGATCAGTGTATGATCAGCTTCGTGATCATTGCATGATCAGCCACATGATCAGTGCATGATAGCCACGTAATCAGTGCATGAACAGGTAAGTGATCAGTTCATGCGCAGTCACGTGATTAGTGCATTATAGACACATGATCAGTGCATTATAGCCAGGTGATCAGTGAATGATCAGTCAAGTGTTCAGTGCATGCGCAGTCACGGGATCAGTGTATGATCAGCCAAATGATCAGTGCATGATCAGGTACGTGATTAGTGCATGATCAGGCACCTGATCAGTGCATGATAAGTCATGTGATCAGTGTATGATAAGCCACGTAATCAGTGCATGATCAGCCACGTGATCAGTGTATGATCAGCCACGTGATCAGTGCATGATCAGCCACGTGATCAGTGCATTATCAGCCAAATGATCAGTGCATGATCAGCCACGTGATCAGTGCATGCACAGTCATGTGATCAGTGTATGATCAGCCACGTGATCAGTGTATGATCAGCTTCGTGAACAGTGCATGAACAGGCACGTGATCAGTGCATTATCAGTAATTTGTTCAGTGTATTTCAGCCACGTGAACAGTGCATGAACAGCCACGTGATCATTGCATAATCCGCAACGTGATTAGTGCATGATCAGTCACGTGATCAGTGTATGATCAGCCACGTGATCAGTGTATGACCAGCTTCGTGATCAGTGCATGATCAGGCACGTGATCAATGCATCATCAGTAATTTGATCAGTGTATTTCAGCCACGTGATCAGTGCATGAACAGCCACGTGATCAGCGTATGATCAGCCACGTGATCATTGCATAATACGCAAAGTGATTAGTGCATGATCAGTCACGTGATCAGTGTATGATCAGCCACGTGATCAGTTCATGCTCTCCCACGTGATCAGTGCATGATCAACCACATGGTCAGTGCAGGCACAGTCACGTGATCAGTGTATGATCAGCTTCGTGATCATTGCATGATCAGCCACATGATCAGTGCATGATAAGGCCAGTGAAGAGTGCATGATCAGACACATAATCAGTGTATGATAGCCAGGTTATCATTGCATGAACAGCCACGTGATCAGTGCATGATCAGCCACGTGATCAGTGCATGCACAGTCACGTGATCAGTGTATGATCAGCTTTGTGATCAGTGCATGATCAGCCAAGTGATCAGTGCATAATCAGACTCGTGATCAGTGCATGGTCAGTCACGTGATCAGTGTATGATCAGCCACGTGATCAGTGCATGATAGCCATGTGATCAGTGCATGATAGATATGAGATCAGTGCATGATCAGCCACGTAATCAGTGCATGATCAGCCACGTGATCACTGTATGATCAGTCACGTGATCAGTGCATGTGCAGTCACGTGATCAGTGTATGATCAGCCACGTGTTCAGTGCATGATAGTCAAGTGATCAATGCATGATAGCTACGTAATCAGTGCATGCTCAGTCACATGAGCAGTGCATGATAGCCACGTAATCATTGCCTACAATTATGTGATCACTGCATGTGCAGTCACGTGATCAGTACATGATAGACCAGTGATCAATGCATGATAGCTACGTGATCAGTGCATGCTCTGTCACATGAGCAGTGCATGATTAGCCACGTGATCAGTGCATGATAGCCACGTGATCATTGCATACAATTACGTGATCAGTGCATGTGCAGTCACGTGATTAGTGCATGTGCAGTCACGTGAGCAGTGTATGATCAGCCACGTGTTCAGTGCATGCTAGACACGTGATCATTGCATGATAGCCACGTGATCAGTGCATTATCAATCACGTGATCAGTGCATGCGCAGTCCCATGATCAGTGTGTGTTCAGCCACGTGATCAGTGCATGATAGCAAACTGATCAGTGCATGTTAAGCAACGTGATTAGTGCATGATCAGCCACGTGACAAGTGTACGATGAGACACGTGATCAGTGCATGATTAGCCACGTGATCAGTGCATGATAGCCACCTGAGCAGAGCATGATAAGCAACGTGATTAGTGCATTATCAGCCACGTGATCAGTGTATGATCAGCCCCATGATCAGGGCAATATCAGCAACATGACCAGTACATGGACAGTCACGTGATCAGTGTATGATCAGCTTCATGATCAGTGCATGATCAGCCACGTGAGCAGTTCATGGTCACGCACGTGATCAGTCCATGATCAGCCACGTGATCACTGTATTTTCAGCCACATGATCACTGCATGATCCACAACGTGATTAGTGCATGATCAGCCACGTGATCAGTGTATGATCAGGCACGTGATCAATGCATGATCAGCCACGTGATCAGTGCATCATAAGCCACGTGATCAGTGCATGCACAGTCACGTGATCAGTGTATGATGAGCTTCGTGATCAGTGCATAATCAGCCACGTGATCAGTGCATGATCAGGCACGTGAAGAGTGCATGATCAGTCACGTGATCAGTGTATGATCAGCCACGTGATCAGTGCATGATAGCCACGACTGTGCATGATCAGTCAGGTGATCACTGCATGATCAGCCATGGGATCAGTGCATGATAGCCATGTGATCAGTGCATGATACTTACGAGATCTGTGCATTATCAGCCAAGTAATCAGTGCATGATCAGCCACTTGATCACTGTATGATCAGCCACGTGATCAGTGCATATGCAGTCACGTGATCAGTGTATGATCAGCCACGTGTTCAGTGCATGATAGCCAAGTGATCAATGCATGATAGCTAAGTGATCAGTGCATGCTCAGTCACATGAGCAGTGCATGATATCCACGTGATCAGTGCATGATCAGTCACGTGATCAGTGCATGATAGCCACGTGAACAGTACATGATTATTCAGTGCCTGATCAGCCACGTGATCAGAATATGATCAGCCACGTGATCAGTGTATGATCAGCCACACGATCATTGCATTATCCGCAACATATTTAGTGCATGATCAGGCACATGAACAGTGTATTATCAGCCATGTGATCAGTGCATGATCAGCCACGTGATGAATGCATGATCACCCACGTTTTCAGTGCATGCACAGTCGCGTGATCAGTGTATGATCAGCTTCGTGATCAGTGCATGCTCAGCCACGTAATCAGTGCATGATCAGGCACGTGATCAGTGCATTATCAGTCACGTGAACATTGTATGATCAGCCACGTGATCAGTGCATAATCAGCCCCTTGATCAGTGCATGATCATCCAAATGATCAGTGCATGCAGTCTCGTGATCAGTGTATGATCAGCTTCGTGATCAGTGCATGATCAGCCACGTGATCAGTGCATGATCAGGCACGTGATCAGTGCATGATCAGTCAAGTGATCAGTGTTTGATAAGACAGGTGATCAGTGCATTATTGCCATGTGATCAGTGAATGATCAGCCCCATAATCAGTGCATGATAGCCACCTGACCAGTCCATGATCAGCAACGTGATCACTGCATGATCAGCCACGTGATCACTGCATGATAGCCATGTGATCATTGCCTACAGTTACATGATCAGTGCATGGGAGTCAGGTGATCAGTGCACGATACCCAAGTGATCACCGCATGATCAATACCATGATCAGCAATATTCAGACACTTATCACTGTATGCTCAGTCACGTGATCAGTTTCTGATCAGCCACGTGATCAGTGCATGATCAGTTTCGGGAGCAGAGTATGATCAGCCACTTGATCAGTGCAGGATAGCCAGGTGATCAGTGCATGATCAGTCACGTGTTGAATGTATGATCAGCCACGTGACTAGTGCATGATCAGTCACGTGATCAGTGTACGATCAACCACGGGATCAATGCATGGTAGCCACCAGATCAGTGCATGATCAGTCACGTGATCAGTGCAAGATTGCCAAGGGATCAGTGCATGATTAGTTATGTTATCAATGTATGATTAGCCACGTGATTAGTGCATCATCAGCCACGTGATCAGTGCATGATCAGCCACGTGATGAGTGAAGGATACGCAACATGATGAGTGCATGATCAGCCACATGATCAGTGTATGATCAGCCACGTGATCAGTGCATGATAGCCACCTGATCCGTGCATGATCAGTCACGTGATCATGGCATGGGCAGTCATGTGATCAGTGCATGATAGCTACGAAATCAGTTCATAATCAGTCACGTGATCACTGCATGATCATTCACGTGATCAGTGCATGCTAGCCACGTGATCAGTGCATGATAGCCACTTGATCAGTGCATGATCAGTCACGTGATCAGTGTATAATCAGCCTCGTGATCAATGTATGATCATCCACGTGATCAGTGCATGATAGGCACGTGATCAGTGCATGATAGCCAAGTGATCAGTGCATTATAGCCATGTGATGAGTGCATGATCAGTCACGTGATCATTGTATGATCAACAACGGGATCAATGCATGATAGCCACCAGATCAGTGCATGATCAGTCAAGTGATCAGTGCATGATCTGTCACGTGTCCAGTGTATGATATCCACGTTGTCAGTTCTTGCACAGTCATGTGATCAGTGCATGATAGCTAAGTTATCAGTGCCTGATCAGCCACGTGATCAGTGCAAGGTCGCCCCGTTATCAGTGCATGATTATTTAGGTGATCAATGTATTATTAGCCACATGATCAGTGCATGACAGCCACGTGATCAGTGCATGATCAGTCACGTGATCATGGCATGCGCAGTCATGTGATCAGTGCATGATAGCTACGCGATCAGTGCATAATCAGTCACGTGATCAGTGCATGATTAACCACGTGATCAGTGCATGATAGCCACGTGATCAGTGCATGATCAGTCACATGATCATGGCATGTGCATTCTTGTGATCAGTGCATTATAGCTAAGCGATCAGTGCATAATCAGTCATATGATCACTGCATGATCAGCCACGTGATCAGTGCATGATCAGTCACGTGATCAGTGTATGATCAGCTTCGTGATCAGTGCATGCACAGTCACGTGATCAGTGTATGATCAGCTTCTTGATCAGTGCATGATTAGCCACGTGTTCAGTGCATGATCAGTCACGTGATCAGTGTGTGATAGTCCAGTTATCAGTGCATGATCAGCCTCGTGATCAGTGCATGATCAGCCAAGTGATCAGTGCATGCGTAGTCACGTGATCAGTGTATGATCAGCCAAATGATCAGTGCATGATCATGTACGTGATCAGTGCATGATCAGACACCTGATCAGTGCATGATAAGTCATGTGATCAGTTTATGATCAGCCACGTGATCAGTGCATGATCAGCCACGTGATTAGTGTATGATCAGCCACATGATCAGTGTATGATCAGCCACGAGATCAGTGCATGAGCAGCCAGGTGATCAGTGCCTGCACAGTCCCGTGATCAGTGTATGATCAGCCACGTGATCAGTGCATGAACAGCCACGTGATCATTGTATGATCAGCCACGTGATCAGTGCATGATCCACAACGTGTTTAGTGCATTATCAGTCATGTGAGCAGTGTATGATCAGCCACTTGATCAGTGCATGATCTCCCACGTGATTAATGCATGATCAGCCACATGATCAGTGCAGGCACAGTCACGTGATCAGTGTATGATTAGCTTCGTGATCATTGCATGATCAGCCACGTGATCAGTGCACGATCAGGCCAGTGAAGAGTGCATGATCAGTCACGTGATCAGTGTATGATAGCCAGGCTATCATTGCATGAAAAGCCACGTGATCTGTGCATGATCAGCCACGTGATCAGTGCATGCACAGTCACGTGATCAGTGCATGATAGCTACGAGATCAGTGCATGATCAGACACGAAATCAGTGCATGGTCAGCCACGTGATCACTGTATGATCAGCCACGTGATCAGTGCATGTGCAGTCACGTGATCAGTGTATGACCAGCCACGTGTTCAGTGCATGATAGCCAAGTGATCAATGCATGATAGCTACGTGATCAGTGCATGCTCAGTCACATGAGGAGTGCATGATTCCCACGTGATCATTGCCTACATGTACGTGATCAGTTCATGTGCATCCCGTGTTCAGGGCATGATAGGAACGTGATCAGTGCATGATAGCCAAATGATCAGTGCATGATCAATCACGTCTTCAGTGCATGATCTGAACGTGATCACTGTATGATCATCCTCGTGATCAGTGCATGCCCAATCTCGAGATCAGTGCATGATAGCGACGTGATCACTGCATGATCATTCACGTGATCAGTGCATGCTAGCCACGTAATCAGTGCATGATAGCCACTTGATTACTGCATGATCAGTCACGTTATCAGTGTATGATCAGCCTCGTGATCAGTGTATGATCATCCAAGTGCTCAGTGCATGATAGGCACGTGATCAGTGCATGAGAACCAACAGATCACTGCATGATCAGCCACGTGATCAGTGCATGCTAGCCAAGTGATCAGTGCATGATAGCCAGGTGATCAGTGCATGATAACCACGTGATCAGTGCATGATAGCCAACAGATCACTGCATGATCAGCCAGGTGATCAGTTCATGCTAGCCACGTAATCAGTGCATGATAGCCACTTGATTAGTGCATGATCAGTCACGTTATCAGTGTATGATCAGCCTCGTGATCAGTGTATGATCATCCACGTGCTAAGTGCATGATAGGCACGTGATTAGTGCATGAGAGCCAACAGATCACTGCATGATCAGCCACGTGATCAGTGCATGATAGCCAAGTGATCAGTGCATGATAGACACGTGAAAAGTGCATGATAACCACGTGATCAGTGCATGAAAAGTCACGTGATCAGTGCATGATAGCCACTTCATCAGTGTATGATCATCCAGGTGATCAGTGCATGATAGGCCTGTGAACAGTGCATGATAGCCAACAGATCACTGCATGATCAGCCACGTGATCAGTGCATGATAGCCAAGTGATCAGTGCATGATAGCCACGTGATCAGTGCATGATAGCCACGTGATCAGTGCATGATCAGTCAGGTGAACAGTGTATGATCAACCACGTGATCAATGCATGATAGCCACCAGATCAGTGCATGATCAGTCACGTGATCAGTGCATGATCTGTCACGTGTCCAGTGTATGATATCCACGTGATCAGTTCTGGCCCAGTCATGTGATCAGTTCATGATAGCTAAGTTATCAGTGCCTGATCAGCCACGGGATCAGTGCAAGATCGCCAGGTGATCAGTGCATGATTATTTAGGTGATCAATGTAAGATTAGCCACATGATTAGTGCATGATAGCCACGTGATCAGTGCATGATCAGTCACGTGATCAGTGCATGATCAGCCACGTGATCACTGCATGATAGCCACGTAATCTCTGTATGATCAGCCGCGTAATCAGTGCATGATAGCCACTTGACCAGTACATGATCAGCCACCTGATCAGTGTATGATCTGCCACGTGATCAGTGCATGATAGCCAAGTGATCAATGCATGATAGTACGTGATCGGTGCATGCTCAGTCACATGATCAGTGCATGATCAGCCACGTGATCAGTGCATGCACAGTTACGTGATCAGTGTGTGATCAGCTTCGTGATCAGTGTATGATCAGCCACGTGATCAGTGCATGATCAGGCACGTGATCAGTGCTTGATCAGTCATGTGATCAGTGTATGGTCAGCGAGGTGATCAGTGCATGATCAGCCACGTGATCAGTGCATGAACAGGCACCTGAAGAGTACATGATCAGCCACGTGATCAGTGCATGATCAGCAACGTGATCAGTGCATGCACAGTCACGGGATCAGTGCATGATGAGGCCAGTGAAGAGTGCACGATCAGTCACGTGATCAGTGTATGATAGCCAGGTTACCAGTGCATGATCAGCCAGGTGATCTGTGCATGATCAGCGAAGTGATCAGTGCATGCACAGTCCCTTGGTCAGTGTATGATCAGCTTTGTGATCAGTGCATGATCAGACACGTGATCAGTGCATGATCAGGCACGTGATCAGTCATGATCAGTCACATGATCAGTGTATGATCAGCCACGTGTTCAGTGCATGATAGCATCGTGATCAGTGCATGATCAGCAACGCGATTATTGCATGACCAGCCACGTGATCAGTGCATGATCAGCCACGTGATCACTGTATGATCAGCCACGTGATCAGTGCATGTGCAGTCAGGTGATCAGTGCATGATCAGCCACGTGATCAGTGCATGATAGTCAAGTGATCAATGCATGGTAGCTATGTGATTGGTGCATGCTTAGTCACATGATCAGTGCATGATCAGCCACGTGATCAGTGATGATAGCCAAGTGATCATTGCCTACAGTTCCATGATCACTGCATGCACAGTCACATTATCAGTGCATGATAGCCACGTGATCAGTGCATGATCAGGCACGTGATCAGTGCATGCTAGCCACGTAATCAGTGCATGATAGCCACTTGATTACTGCATGATCAGTCACGTTATCAGTGTATGATCAGCCTCGTGATCAGTGTATGATCATCCAAGTGCTCAGTGCATGATAGGCACGTGATCAGTGCATGAGAACCAACAGATCACTGCATGATCAGCCACGTGATCAGTGCATGCTAGCCAAGTGATCAGTGCATGATAGCCAGGTGATCAGTGCATGATAACCACGTGATCAGTGCATGATAGCCAACAGATCACTGCATGATCAGCCAGGTGATCAGTTCATGCTAGCCACGTAATCAGTGCATGATAGCCACTTGATTAGTGCATGATCAGTCACGTTATCAGTGTATGATCAGCCTCGTGATCAGTGTATGATCATCCACGTGCTAAGTGCATGATAGGCACGTGATTAGTGCATGAGAGCCAACAGATCACTGCATGATCAGCCACGTGATCAGTGCATGATAGCCAAGTGATCAGTGCATGATAGACACGTGAAAAGTGCATGATAACCACGTGATCAGTGCATGAAAAGTCACGTGATCAGTGCATGATAGCCACTTCATCAGTGTATGATCATCCAGGTGATCAGTGCATGATAGGCCTGTGAACAGTGCATGATAGCCAACAGATCACTGCATGATCAGCCACGTGATCAGTGCATGATAGCCAAGTGATCAGTGCATGATAGCCACGTGATCAGTGCATGATAGCCACGTGATCAGTGCATGATCAGTCAGGTGAACAGTGTATGATCAACCACGTGATCAATGCATGATAGCCACCAGATCAGTGCATGATCAGTCACGTGATCAGTGCATGATCTGTCACGTGTCCAGTGTATGATATCCACGTGATCAGTTCTGGCCCAGTCATGTGATCAGTTCATGATAGCTAAGTTATCAGTGCCTGATCAGCCACGGGATCAGTGCAAGATCGCCAGGTGATCAGTGCATGATTATTTAGGTGATCAATGTAAGATTAGCCACATGATTAGTGCATGATAGCCACGTGATCAGTGCATGATCAGTCACGTGATCAGTGCATGATCAGCCACGTGATCACTGCATGATAGCCACGTAATCTCTGTATGATCAGCCGCGTAATCAGTGCATGATAGCCACTTGACCAGTACATGATCAGCCACCTGATCAGTGTATGATCTGCCACGTGATCAGTGCATGATAGCCAAGTGATCAATGCATGATAGTACGTGATCGGTGCATGCTCAGTCACATGATCAGTGCATGATCAGCCACGTGATCAGTGCATGCACAGTTACGTGATCAGTGTGTGATCAGCTTCGTGATCAGTGTATGATCAGCCACGTGAATCAGTGCATGATCAGGCACGTGATCAGTGCTTGATCAGTCATGTGATCAGTGTATGGTCAGCGAGGTGATCAGTGCATGATCAGCCACGTGATCAGTGCATGAACAGGCACCTGAAGAGTACATGATCAGCCACGTGATCAGTGCATGATCAGCAACGTGATCAGTGCATGCACAGTCACGTGATCAGTGCATAATCAGGCCAGTGAAGAGTGCACGATCAGTCACGTGATCAGTGTATGATAGCCAGGTTACCAGTGCATGATCAGCCAGGTGATCTGTGCATGATCAGCGAAGTGATCAGTGCATGCACAGTCCCTTGGTCAGTGTATGATCAGCTTTGTGATCAGTGCATGATCAGACACGTGATCAGTGCATGATCAGGCACGTGATCAGTCATGATCAGTCACATGATCAGTGTATGATCAGCCACGTGTTCAGTGCATGATAGCATCGTGATCAGTGCATGATCAGCAACGCGATTATTGCATGACCAGCCACGTGATCAGTGCATGATCAGCCACGTGATCACTGTATGATCAGCCACGTGATCAGTGCATGTGCAGTCAGGTGATCAGTGCATGATCAGCCACGTGATCAGTGCATGATAGCCAAGTGATCAATGCATGGTAGCTATGTGATTGGTGCATGCTTAGTCACATGATCAGTGCATGATCAGCCACGTGATCAGTGATGATAGCCAAGTGATCATTGCCTACAGTTCCATGATCACTGCATGCACAGTCACATTATCAGTGCATGATAGCCACGTGATCAGTGCATGATCAGGCACGTGATCAGTGTATGATCAGCCACGTGATCACTGCATGATAGCCAAGTGATCAATGCATGGTAGTACTTAATCGCTGCCTGCTCAGTCACATGATCAGTGCATGATCATCCACGTGATCAGTGCTTGATCAGTCATGTGATAAGTGTATGGTCAGCCACGTGATCAGTGCATGATCAGCCACGTGATCAGTGCATGAACAGGCACCTGAAAAGTACATGATCAGCCACGTGATCAGTGCATGATCAGCAAAGTGATCAGTGCATGATCAGGCACTCGATCAGTGCATGATCAGGCACGTGAAGGGTGCACGATCAGTCACGTGATCAGTGTATGATAGCCAGGTTACCAGTGCATGATCCGCCAGGTGATCTGTGCATGATCAGCCAAGTGATCAGTGCATGCACAGTCCCGTGGTCAGTGTATGATCAGCTTTGTGATCACTGCACGATCAGACACGTGATCAGTGCATGATAGGGCACGTGATCAGTCATGATCAGTTACATGATCAGTGTATGATCAGCCACGTGTTCAGTGCATGATAGCATCGTGATCTGTGCATGATCAGGCACGTGATCAGTCATGATCAGCCACATGATAAGTGTATGATCAGCCACGTGTTCAGTGCATGATAGCATCGTGATCAGTGCATGATCAGTCACGTAATCAGTGCATGATCAGCCACGGGAACAGTGCATGATATCCATGTGATCAGTGCATGATAGCTACATGATCAGTGCATAATTAGCCACGTAATCAGTGCATGATAAGCACCGGCCAGTGCATGATCAGCAACGTGATTAGTCCATGATCAGCCACGTGATCAGTGCATGATCAGCCACGTGATCACTGTATGATCAGCCACGTGATCAGTGCATGTGCAGTCAGGTTAATAGTGTATGATCACCCACGTAATCAGTGCATGATAGCCAAGTGATCAATGCATGGTAGCTACGTGATTGGTGCATGCTCAGTCACATGATCAGTGCATGATCAGCCACGTGATCAGTGCATGATAGCCAAGTGATCATTGCCTACAGTTCCATGATCAGTGCATGCGCAGTCACATTATCAGTGCATGATAGCCACGTGATCAGTGCATGATCAGTCCCGTGATCAGTGCATGATCAGTCAGGTGATCAGTGTATGATCATCCACATAATCAGTGCATGGGCACTCACGTGATCAGTGCATGATTGCCACGTGATCAGTGCATGATCAGTCATGTATTCAGTGCATGATCTCTCACGTTATCAGTGTATGATCATCCATGTGACAAGTGCATTATCAGGCACGTGATCAGTGCTTGATAGCCACGTGATCAGTGCATGAACAGTAACGTTATCAGTATATGATCAGCCAAATGATCAGTGCATTATCAGGTACGTGATCAGTGCATGATCAGTCATGTGATCAGTGCATGATCAGGCACGTAAAGAGTGCATGATCAGTCACCTTATCAGTGTATGATAGCCAGGGTATCAGGGCATGATCAGCCACGTGATCAGTGCATGATCAGCCACGTAATGAGTGCATGCACAGTCACCTGATCATTGTATGCTCAGCTTCGTGATCAGTGCATGATCAGCCATGTGAATAGTGCATGATCAGCCACGTGATCAGTGCATGGTAGCCACATGATCAGTGCATGATCAGCCACGGAATCAGTGCATGATAGCCATGTGATCAGTTCATGATAGCCACGTGATAAGTGTATGATCAGCCACGTGATCAGTGCATGATAGCCACGTGACCAGTACATGATTAATCAGTGCATGATCAATCACGTGATCAATGCATGATCAGTCACGTGATCAGTGCATGATCAGTCAAGTGATCAGTGTTTGATAAGATACGTGATCAGTGCATTATTGCCATGTGATCAGTGAATGATCAGCCCCATAATCAGTGCATGATAGCCACCTGACCAGTCCATGATCAGCAACGTGATTAGTGCATGATCAGCCACATGATCAGTGCATGATCAGTCACGTGATCACTGTATGATCAGCCACGTCATCAGTGCACGTGCAGTCACGTGATCAGTGCATGATCATCCACGTGATCACTGCATGATAGCCATGTGATCATTGCCTACAGTTACATGATCAGTGCATGGGAGTCAGGTGATCAGTGCATGATACCCAAGTGATCACCGCATGATCAATAACATGATCAGCAATATTCAGACACTTATCACTGTATGCTCAGTCACGTGATCAGTTTCTGATCAGCCACGTGATCAGTGCATGATCAGTTTCGGGAGCAGAGTATGATCAGCCACTTGATCAGTGCATGATAGCCACGTGATCAGTGTACGATCAGACACGTGAATAGTGCATGATCAGCCACGTGACCAGTGCAATATCATCCACGAGATGAGTGCATGCACAGTCACGTGATCAGTGTATGATCAGCTTCATGATCAGTGTATGATCAGCCACGTCATCAGTTCATGGTTAGGCATGTGATCAGTGCATGATTAGTCATGTGATCAGTGTATGATCATCCATGTGATCAGTGCATGATCAGCAATGTGATCACTGTATTATCAGCCACGTGATCAGTGCATGATCCACAACCTGATTAGTGCATGAACAGGCACGTGATCAGTGCCTGATAGCCACGTGATCAGTGCATGATCATTCAAGTGATCACTGCATGATATGTCACTTGATCAGTGTATGATATCCACATGATCAGTTCATGCGCAGTCATGTGATCAGTGCATGATAGCTACGTGATCAGTGCATGATCAGCCACGTGATCAGTGCAATATCGCCCCGTGATCAGTGCATGATTATTTAGGTGATCAATGTATGATTAGCCACATGATCAGTGCATGATAGCCACGTGATCAGTGCATGATCAGCCACGTGATCAGTTCATGATAGGCACGTGATCAGTGCATGATCAGTCACATGATCATGGCATGCCCAGTCATGTGATCAGTGCGTTATAGCTATACGATCAGTGCATAATCAGTCATGTGATCAGTGCATGTCAGCCACGTGATCAGGGCATGATAGCCACGTAATCAGTGCATGAACAGGTAAGTGATCAGTTCATGCGCAGTCACGTGATTAGTGCATGATAGACACATGATCAGTGCATGATAGCCAGGTGAACAGTGAATGATCAGTCACGTGATCAGTGCATGCGCAGTCACGGGATCAGTGTATGATCAGCCAAATGATCAGTGCATGATCAGGCACCTGATCAGTGCATGATAAGTCATGTGATCAGTGTATGATCAGCCACGTAATCAGTGCATGATCAGCCACGTGATCAGTGTATGATCAGCCACGTGATAAATGCATGATCAGCCACGTGATAAATGCATGATCAGCCACGTGATCAGTGCATTATCAGCCAAATGATCAGTGTATGATCAGCCACGTGATCACTGCATGATCAGCCACGTGATCAGTGCATGATCAGCCACGTGATGAGTGCATGCACAGTCATGTGATCAGTGTATGATCAGCCACGTGATGAGTGCATGCACAGTCATGTGATCAATGTATGATCAGCCACGTGATCAGTGTATGATCAGCTTCGTGATCAGTGCATGATCAGGCACGTGATCAGTGCATTATCAGTAATTTGATCAGTGTATTTCAGCCACGTAATCAGTGCATGAACAGCTACGTGATCATTGCATAATCCGCAACGTGATTAGTGCATGATCAGTCACGTGATCAGTGTATGATCAGCCACGTGATCAGTTCATGATCTCCCACGTGATCAGTGCATGATAAACCACATGATCAGTGCAGGCACAGTCACGCGATCAGTGTATGATCAGCTTCGTGATCATTGCATGATCAGCCACATGATCAGTGCATGATAGCCACGTAATCAGTGCATGAACAGGTAAGTGATCAGTTCATGCGCAGTCACGTGATTAGTGCATTATAGACACATGATCAGTGCATTATAGCCAGGTGATCAGTGAATGATCAGTCAAGTGTTCAGTG
The DNA here is from genome assembly GCF_002263795.3 of Bos taurus. Classification (NCBI taxonomy): domain Eukaryota; kingdom Metazoa; phylum Chordata; class Mammalia; order Artiodactyla; family Bovidae; genus Bos; species Bos taurus. The sequence goes on along the minus strand of NW_020190995.1, from coordinate 26,394 downwards.
CATGCGCAGTCACGGGATCAGTGTATGATCAGCCAAATGATCAGTGCATGATCAGGTACGTGATTAGTGCATGATCAGGCACCTGATCAGTGCATGATAAGTCATGTGATCAGTGTATGATAAGCCACGTAATCAGTGCATGATCAGCCACGTGATCAGTGTATGATCAGCCACGTGATCAGTGCATGATCAGCCACGTGATCAGTGCATTATCAGCCAAATGATCAGTGCATGATCAGCCACGTGATCAGTGCATGCACAGTCATGTGATCAGTGTATGATCAGCCACGTGATCAGTGTATGATCAGCTTCGTGAACAGTGCATGAACAGGCACGTGATCAGTGCATTATCAGTAATTTGTTCAGTGTATTTCAGCCACGTGAACAGTGCATGAACAGCCACGTGATCATTGCATAATCCGCAACGTGATTAGTGCATGATCAGTCACGTGATCAGTGTATGATCAGCCACGTGATCAGTGTATGACCAGCTTCGTGATCAGTGCATGATCAGGCACGTGATCAATGCATCATCAGTAATTTGATCAGTGTATTTCAGCCACGTGATCAGTGCATGGACAGCCACGTGATCAGCGTATGATCAGCCACGTGATCATTGCATAATACGCAAAGTGATTAGTGCATGATCAGTCACGTGATCAGTGTATGATCAGCCACGTGACCAGTTCATGCTCTCCCACGTGATCAGTGCATGATCAACCACATGGTCAGTGCAGGCACAGTCACGTGATCAGTGTATGATCAGCTTCGTGATCATTGCATGATCAGCCACATGATCAGTGCATGATAAGGCCAGTGAAGAGTGCATGATCAGACACATAATCAGTGTATGATAGCCAGGTTATCATTGCATGAACAGCCACGTGATCAGTGCATGATCAGCCACGTGATCAGTGCATGCACAGTCACGTGATCAGTGTATGATCAGCTTTGTGATCAGTGCATGATCAGCCAAGTGATCAGTGAATAATCAGACTCGTGATCAGTGCATGGTCAGTCACGTGATCAGTGTATGATCAGCCACGTGATCAGTGCATGATAGCCATGTGATCAGTGCATGATAGATATGAGATCAGTGCATGATCAGCCACGTAATCAGTGCATGATCAGCCACGTGATCACTGTATGATCAGTCACGTGATCAGTGCATGTGCAGTCACGTGATCAGTGTATGATCAGCCACGTGTTCAGTGCATGATAGTCAAGTGATCAATGCATGATAGCTACGTAATCAGTGCATGCTCAGTCACATGAGCAGTGCATGATAGCCACGTAATCATTGCCTACAATTATGTGATCACTGCATGTGCAGTCACGTGATCAGTACATGATAGACCAGTGATCAATGCATGATAGCTACGTGATCAGTGCATGCTCTGTCACATGAGCAGTGCATGATTAGCCACGTGACCAGTGCATGATAGCCACGTGATCATTGCATACAATTACGTGATCAGTGCATGTGCAGTCACGTGATTAGTGCATGTGCAGTCACGTGAGCAGTGTATGATCAGCCACGTGTTCAGTGCATGCTAGACACGTGATCATTGCATGATAGCCACGTGATCAGTGCATTATCAATCACGTGATCAGTGCATGCGCAGTCCCATGATCAGTGTATGTTCAGCCACGTGATCAGTGCATGATAGCAAACTGATCAGTGCATGTTAAGCAACGTGATTAGTGCATGATCAGCCACGTGATAAGTGTACGATGAGACACGTGATCAGTGCATGATTAGCCACGTGATCAGTGCATGATAGCCACCTGAGCAGAGCATGATAAGCAACGTGATTAGTGCATTATCAGCCACGTGATCAGTGTATGATCAGCCCCATGATCAGGGCAATATCAGCAACATGACCAGTACATGGACAGTCACGTGATCAGTGTATGATCAGCTTCATGATCAGTGCATGATCAGCCACGTGAGCAGTTCATGGTCACGCACGTGATCAGTCCATGATCAGCCACGTGATCACTGTATTTTCAGCCACGTGATCACTGCATGATCCACAACGTGATTAGTGCATGATCAGCCACGTGATCAGTGTATGATCAGGCACGTGATCAATGCATGATCAGCCACATGATCAGTGCATGATAGCCACGTGATCAGTGCATGATCAGCCACGTGATCAGTTCATGATAGGCACGTGATCAGTGCATGATCAGTCACATGATCATGGCATGCCCAGTCATGTGATCAGTGCGTTATAGCTATACGATCAGTGCATAATCAGTCATGTGATCAGTGCATGTCAGCCACGTGATCAGGGCATGATAGCCACGTAATCAGTGCATGAACAGGTAAGTGATCAGTTCATGCGCAGTCACGTGATTAGTGCATGATAGACACATGATCAGTGCATGATAGCCAGGTGAACAGTGAATGATCAGTCACGTGATCAGTGCATGCGCAGTCACGGGATCAGTGTATGATCAGCCAAATGATCAGTGCATGATCAGGCACCTGATCAGTGCATGATAAGTCATGTGATCAGTGTATGATCAGCCACGTAATCAGTGCATGATCAGCCACGTGATCAGTGTATGATCAGCCACGTGATAAATGCATGATCAGCCACGTGATAAATGCATGATCAGCCACGTGATCAGTGCATTATCAGCCAAATGATCAGTGTATGATCAGCCACGTGATCACTGCATGATCAGCCACGTGATCAGTGCATGATCAGCCACGTGATGAGTGCATGCACAGTCATGTGATCAGTGTATGATCAGCCACGTGATGAGTGCATGCACAGTCATGTGATCAATGTATGATCAGCCACGTGATCAGTGTATGATCAGCTTCGTGATCAGTGCATGATCAGGCACGTGATCAGTGCATTATCAGTAATTTGATCAGTGTATTTCAGCCACGTAATCAGTGCATGAACAGCTACGTGATCATTGCATAATCCGCAACGTGATTAGTGCATGATCAGTCACGTGATCAGTGTATGATCAGCCACGTGATCAGTTCATGATCTCCCACGTGATCAGTGCATGATAAACCACATGATCAGTGCAGGCACAGTCACGCGATCAGTGTATGATCAGCTTCGTGATCATTGCATGATCAGCCACATGATCAGTGCATGATAGCCACGTAATCAGTGCATGAACAGGTAAGTGATCAGTTCATGCGCAGTCACGTGATTAGTGCATTATAGACACATGATCAGTGCATTATAGCCAGGTGATCAGTGAATGATCAGTCAAGTGTTCAGTGCATGCGCAGTCACGGGATCAGTGTATGATCAGCCAAATGATCAGTGCATGATCAGGTACGTGATTAGTGCATGATCAGGCACCTGATCAGTGCATGATAAGTCATGTGATCAGTGTATGATAAGCCACGTAATCAGTGCATGATCAGCCACGTGATCAGTGTATGATCAGCCACGTGATCAGTGCATGATCAGCCACGTGATCAGTGCATTATCAGCCAAATGATCAGTGCATGATCAGCCACGTGATCAGTGCATGCACAGTCATGTGATCAGTGTATGATCAGCCACGTGATCAGTGTATGATCAGCTTCGTGAACAGTGCATGAACAGGCACGTGATCAGTGCATTATCAGTAATTTGTTCAGTGTATTTCAGCCACGTGAACAGTGCATGAACAGCCACGTGATCATTGCATAATCCGCAACGTGATTAGTGCATGATCAGTCACGTGATCAGTGTATGATCAGCCACGTGATCAGTGTATGACCAGCTTCGTGATCAGTGCATGATCAGGCACGTGATCAATGCATCATCAGTAATTTGATCAGTGTATTTCAGCCACGTGATCAGTGCATGAACAGCCACGTGATCAGCGTATGATCAGCCACGTGATCATTGCATAATACGCAAAGTGATTAGTGCATGATCAGTCACGTGATCAGTGTATGATCAGCCACGTGACCAGTTCATGCTCTCCCACGTGATCAGTGCATGATCAACCACATGGTCAGTGCAGGCACAGTCACGTGATCAGTGTATGATCAGCTTCGTGATCATTGCATGATCAGCCACATGATCAGTGCATGATAAGGCCAGTGAAGAGTGCATGATCAGACACATAATCAGTGTATGATAGCCAGGTTATCATTGCATGAACAGCCACGTGATCAGTGCATGATCAGCCACGTGATCAGTGCATGCACAGTCACGTGATCAGTGTATGATCAGCTTTGTGATCAGTGCATGATCAGCCAAGTGATCAGTGAATAATCAGACTCGTGATCAGTGCATGGTCAGTCACGTGATCAGTGTATGATCAGCCACGTGATCAGTGCATGATAGCCATGTGATCAGTGCATGATAGATATGAGATCAGTGCATGATCAGCCACGTAATCAGTGCATGATCAGCCACGTGATCACTGTATGATCAGTCACGTGATCAGTGCATGTGCAGTCACGTGATCAGTGTATGATCAGCCACGTGTTCAGTGCATGATAGTCAAGTGATCAATGCATGATAGCTACGTAATCAGTGCATGCTCAGTCACATGAGCAGTGCATGATAGCCACGTAATCATTGCCTACAATTATGTGATCACTGCATGTGCAGTCACGTGATCAGTACATGATAGACCAGTGATCAATGCATGATAGCTACGTGATCAGTGCATGCTCTGTCACATGAGCAGTGCATGATTAGCCACGTGACCAGTGCATGATAGCCACGTGATCATTGCATACAATTACGTGATCAGTGCATGTGCAGTCACGTGATTAGTGCATGTGCAGTCACGTGAGCAGTGTATGATCAGCCACGTGTTCAGTGCATGCTAGACACGTGATCATTGCATGATAGCCACGTGATCAGTGCATTATCAATCACGTGATCAGTGCATGCGCAGTCCCATGATCAGTGTATGTTCAGCCACGTGATCAGTGCATGATAGCAAACTGATCAGTGCATGTTAAGCAACGTGATTAGTGCATGATCAGCCACGTGATAAGTGTACGATGAGACACGTGATCAGTGCATGATTAGCCACGTGATCAGTGCATGATAGCCACCTGAGCAGAGCATGATAAGCAACGTGATTAGTGCATTATCAGCCACGTGATCAGTGTATGATCAGCCCCATGATCAGGGCAATATCAGCAACATGACCAGTACATGGACAGTCACGTGATCAGTGTATGATCAGCTTCATGATCAGTGCATGATCAGCCACGTGAGCAGTTCATGGTCACGCACGTGATCAGTCCATGATCAGCCACGTGATCACTGTATTTTCAGCCACGTGATCACTGCATGATCCACAACGTGATTAGTGCATGATCAGCCACGTGATCAGTGTATGATCAGGCACGTGATCAATGCATGATCAGCCACGTGATCAGTGCATCATAAGCCACGTGATCAGTGCATGCACAGTCACGTGATCAGTGTATGATGAGCTTCGTGATCAGTGCATAATCAGCCACGTGATCAGTGCATGATCAGGCACGTGAAGAGTGCATGATCAGTCACGTGATCAGTGTATGATCAGCCACGTGATCAGTGCATGATAGCCACGACTGTGCATGATCAGTCAGGTGATCACTGCATGATCAGCCATGGGATCAGTGCATGATAGCCATGTGATCAGTGCATGATACTTACGAGATCTGTGCATGATCAGCCACTTGATCACTGTATGATCAGCCACGTGATCAGTGCATATGCAGTCACGTGATCAGTGTATGATCAGCCACGTGTTCAGTGCATGATAGCCAAGTGATCAATGCATGATAGCTAAGTGATCAGTGCATGCTCAGTCACATGAGCAGTGCATGATATCCACGTGATCAGTGCATGATCAGTCACGTGATCAGTGCATGATAGCCACGTGAACAGTACATGATTATTCAGTGCCTGATCAGCCACGTGATCAGAATATGATCAGCCACGTGATCAGTGTATGATCAGCCACACGATCATTGCATTATCCGCAACATATTTAGTGCATGATCAGGCACATGAACAGTGTATTATCAGCCATGTGATCAGTGCATGATCAGCCACGTGATGAATGCATGATCACCCACGTTTTCAGTGCATGCACAGTCGCGTGATCAGTGTATGATCAGCTTCGTGATCAGTGCATGCTCAGCCACGTAATCAGTGCATGATCAGGCACGTGATCAGTGCATTATCAGTCACGTGAACATTGTATGATCAGCCACGTGATCAGTGCATAATCAGCCCCTTGATCAGTGCATGATCATCCAAATGATCAGTGCATGCAGTCTCGTGATCAGTGTATGATCAGCTTCGTGATCAGTGCATGATCAGCCACGTGATCAGTGCATGATCAGGCACGTGATCAGTGCATGATCAGTCAAGTGATCAGTGTTTGATAAGACACGTGATCAGTGCATTATTGCCATGTGATCAGTGAATGATCAGCCCCATAATCAGTGCATGATAGCCACCTGACCAGTCCATGATCAGCAACGTGATTAGTGCATGATCAGCCACATGATCAGTGCATGATCAGTCACGTGATCACTGTATGATCAGCCACGTCATCAGTGCACGTGCAGTCACGTGATCAGTGCATGATCAGCCACGTGATCACTGCATGATAGCCATGTGATCATTGCCTACAGTTACATGATCAGTGCATGGGAGTCAGGTGATCAGTGCACGATACCCAAGTGATCACCGCATGATCAATACCATGATCAGCAATATTCAGACACTTATCACTGTATGCTCAGTCACGTGATCAGTTTCTGATCAGCCACGTGATCAGTGCATGATCAGTTTCGGGAGCAGAGTATGATCAGCCACTTGATCAGTGCATGATAGCCACGTGATCAGTGCATGATCAGTCACGTCTTCAGTGCATGATCAATCACGTGATCAGTGCATGATCAGCTACGTTATCAGTGCAGGATAGCCAGGTGATCAGTGCATGATCAGTCACGTGTTGAATGTATGATCAGCCACGTGACTAGTGCATGATCAGTCACGTGATCAGTGTACGATCAACCACGGGATCAATGCATGGTAGCCACCAGATCAGTGCATGATCAGTCACGTGATCAGTGCAAGATTGCCAAGGGATCAGTGCATGATTAGTTATGTTATCAATGTATGATTAGCCACGTGATTAGTGCATCATCAGCCACGTGATCAGTGCATGATCAGCCACGTGATGAGTGAAGGATACGCAACGTGATGAGTGCATGATCAGCCACATGATCAGTGTATGATCAGCCACGTGATCAGTGCATGATAGCCACCTGATCCGTGCATGATCAGTCACGTGATCATGGCATGGGCAGTCATGTGATCAGTGCATGATAGCTACGAAATCAGTTCATAATCAGTCACGTGATCACTGCATGATCATTCACGTGATCAGTGCATGCTAGCCACGTGATCAGTGCATGATAGCCACTTGATCAGTGCATGATCAGTCACGTGATCAGTGTATAATCAGCCTCGTGATCAATGTATGATCATCCACGTGATCAGTGCATGATAGGCACGTGATCAGTGCATGATAGCCAAGTGATCAGTGCATTATAGCCATGTGATGAGTGCATGATCAGTCACGTGATCATTGTATGATCAACAACGGGATCAATGCATGATAGCCACCAGATCAGTGCATGATCAGTCAAGTGATCAGTGCATGATCTGTCACGTGTCCAGTGTATGATATCCACGTTGTCAGTTCTTGCACAGTCATGTGATCAGTGCATGATAGCTAAGTTATCAGTGCCTGATCAGCCACGTGATCAGTGCAAGGTCGCCCCGTTATCAGTGCATGATTATTTAGGTGATCAATGTATTATTAGCCACATGATCAGTGCATGACAGCCACGTGATCAGTGCATGATCAGTCACGTGATCATGGCATGCGCAGTCATGTGATCAGTGCATGATAGCTACGCGATCAGTGCATAATCAGTCACGTGATCAGTGCATGATTAACCACGTGATCAGTGCATGATAGCCACGTGATCAGTGCATGATCAGTCACATGATCATGGCATGTGCATTCTTGTGATCAGTGCATTATAGCTAAGCGATCAGTGCATAATCAGTCATATGATCACTGCATGATCAGCCACGTGATCAGTGCATGATCAGTCACGTGATCAGTGTATGATCAGCTTCGTGATCAGTGCATGCACAGTCACGTGATCAGTGTATGATCAGCTTCTTGATCAGTGCATGATTAGCCACGTGTTCAGTGCATGATCAGTCACGTGATCAGTGTGTGATAGTCCAGTTATCAGTGCATGATCAGCCTCGTGATCAGTGCATGATCAGCCAAGTGATCAGTGCATGCGTAGTCACGTGATCAGTGTATGATCAGCCAAATGATCAGTGCATGATCATGTACGTGATCAGTGCATGATCAGACACCTGATCAGTGCATGATAAGTCATGTGATCAGTTTATGATCAGCCACGTGATCAGTGCATGATCAGCCACGTGATTAGTGTATGATCAGCCACATGATCAGTGTATGATCAGCCACGAGATCAGTGCATGAGCAGCCAGGTGATCAGTGCCTGCACAGTCCCGTGATCAGTGTATGATCAGCCACGTGATCAGTGCATGAACAGCCACGTGATCATTGTATGATCAGCCACGTGATCAGTGCATGATCCACAACGTGTTTAGTGCATTATCAGTCATGTGAGCAGTGTATGATCAGCCACTTGATCAGTGCATGATCTCCCACGTGATTAATGCATGATCAGCCACATGATCAGTGCAGGCACAGTCACGTGATCAGTGTATGATTAGCTTCGTGATCATTGCATGATCAGCCACGTGATCAGTGCACGATCAGGCCAGTGAAGAGTGCATGATCAGTCACGTGATCAGTGTATGATAGCCAGGCTATCATTGCATGAAAAGCCACGTGATCAGTGCATGATCAGCCACGTGATCAGTGCATGCACAGTCACGTGATCAGTGTATGATCAGCCACGTGATCAGTTCATGATCTCCCACGTGATCAGTGCATGATAAACCACATGATCAGTGCAGGCACAGTCACGCGATCAGTGTATGATCAGCTTCGTGATCATTGCATGATCAGCCACATGATCAGTGCATGATAGCCACGTAATCAGTGCATGAACAGGTAAGTGATCAGTTCATGCGCAGTCACGTGATTAGTGCATTATAGACACATGATCAGTGCATTATAGCCAGGTGATCAGTGAATGATCAGTCAAGTGTTCAGTGCATGCGCAGTCACGGGATCAGTGTATGATCAGCCAAATGATCAGTGCATGATCAGGTACGTGATTAGTGCATGATCAGGCACCTGATCAGTGCATGATAAGTCATGTGATCAGTGTATGATAAGCCACGTAATCAGTGCATGATCAGCCACGTGATCAGTGTATGATCAGCCACGTGATCAGTGCATGATCAGCCACGTGATCAGTGCATTATCAGCCAAATGATCAGTGCATGATCAGCCACGTGATCAGTGCATGCACAGTCATGTGATCAGTGTATGATCAGCCACGTGATCAGTGTATGATCAGCTTCGTGAACAGTGCATGAACAGGCACGTGATCAGTGCATTATCAGTAATTTGTTCAGTGTATTTCAGCCACGTGAACAGTGCATGAACAGCCACGTGATCATTGCATAATCCGCAACGTGATTAGTGCATGATCAGTCACGTGATCAGTGTATGATCAGCCACGTGATCAGTGTATGACCAGCTTCGTGATCAGTGCATGATCAGGCACGTGATCAATGCATCATCAGTAATTTGATCAGTGTATTTCAGCCACGTGATCAGTGCATGAACAGCCACGTGATCAGCGTATGATCAGCCACGTGATCATTGCATAATACGCAAAGTGATTAGTGCATGATCAGTCACGTGATCAGTGTATGATCAGCCACGTGACCAGTTCATGCTCTCCCACGTGATCAGTGCATGATCAACCACATGGTCAGTGCAGGCACAGTCACGTGATCAGTGTATGATCAGCTTCGTGATCATTGCATGATCAGCCACATGATCAGTGCATGATAAGGCCAGTGAAGAGTGCATGATCAGACACATAATCAGTGTATGATAGCCAGGTTATCATTGCATGAACAGCCACGTGATCAGTGCATGATCAGCCACGTGATCAGTGCATGCACAGTCACGTGATCAGTGTATGATCAGCTTTGTGATCAGTGCATGATCAGCCAAGTGATCAGTGAATAATCAGACTCGTGATCAGTGCATGGTCAGTCACGTGATCAGTGTATGATCAGCCACGTGATCAGTGCATGATAGCCATGTGATCAGTGCATGATAGATATGAGATCAGTGCATGATCAGCCACGTAATCAGTGCATGATCAGCCACGTGATCACTGTATGATCAGTCACGTGATCAGTGCATGTGCAGTCACGTGATCAGTGTATGATCAGCCACGTGTTCAGTGCATGATAGTCAAGTGATCAATGCATGATAGCTACGTAATCAGTGCATGCTCAGTCACATGAGCAGTGCATGATAGCCACGTAATCATTGCCTACAATTATGTGATCACTGCATGTGCAGTCACGTGATCAGTACATGATAGACCAGTGATCAATGCATGATAGCTACGTGATCAGTGCATGCTCTGTCACATGAGCAGTGCATGATTAGCCACGTGACCAGTGCATGATAGCCACGTGATCATTGCATACAATTACGTGATCAGTGCATGTGCAGTCACGTGATTAGTGCATGTGCAGTCACGTGAGCAGTGTATGATCAGCCACGTGTTCAGTGCATGCTAGACACGTGATCATTGCATGATAGCCACGTGATCAGTGCATTATCAATCACGTGATCAGTGCATGCGCAGTCCCATGATCAGTGTATGTTCAGCCACGTGATCAGTGCATGATAGCAAACTGATCAGTGCATGTTAAGCAACGTGATTAGTGCATGATCAGCCACGTGATAAGTGTACGATGAGACACGTGATCAGTGCATGATTAGCCACGTGATCAGTGCATGATAGCCACCTGAGCAGAGCATGATAAGCAACGTGATTAGTGCATTATCAGCCACGTGATCAGTGTATGATCAGCCCATGATCAGGGCAATATCAGCAACATGACCAGTACATGGACAGTCACGTGATCAGTGTATGATCAGCTTCATGATCAGTGCATGATCAGCCACGTGAGCAGTTCATGGTCACGCACGTGATCAGTCCATGATCAGCCACGTGATCACTGTATTTTCAGCCACGTGATCACTGCATGATCCACAACGTGATTAGTGCATGATCAGCCACGTGATCAGTGTATGATCAGGCACGTGATCAATGCATGATCAGCCACGTGATCAGTGCATCATAAGCCACGTGATCAGTGCATGCACAGTCACGTGATCAGTGTATGATGAGCTTCGTGATCAGTGCATAATCAGCCACGTGATCAGTGCATGATCAGGCACGTGAAGAGTGCATGATCAGTCACGTGATCAGTGTATGATCAGCCACGTGATCAGTGCATGATAGCCACGACTGTGCATGATCAGTCAGGTGATCACTGCATGATCAGCCATGGGATCAGTGCATGATAGCCATGTGATCAGTGCATGATACTTACGAGATCTGTGCATTATCAGCCAAGTAATCAGTGCATGATCAGCCACTTGATCACTGTATGATCAGCCACGTGATCAGTGCATATGCAGTCACGTGATCAGTGTATGATCAGCCACGTGTTCAGTGCATGATAGCCAAGTGATCAATGCATGATAGCTAAGTGATCAGTGCATGCTCAGTCACATGAGCAGTGCATGATATCCACGTGATCAGTGCATGATCAGTCAGTGATCAGTGCATGATAGCCACGTGAACAGTACATGATTATTCAGTGCCTGATCAGCCACGTGATCAGAATATGATCAGCCACGTGATCAGTGTATGATCAGCCACACGATCATTGCATTATCCGCAACATATTTAGTGCATGATCAGGCACATGAACAGTGTATTATCAGCCATGTGATCAGTGCATGATCAGCCACGTGATGAATGCATGATCACCCACGTTTTCAGTGCATGCACAGTCGCGTGATCAGTGTATGATCAGCTTCGTGATCAGTGCATGCTCAGCCACGTAATCAGTGCATGATCAGGCACGTGATCAGTGCATTATCAGTCACGTGAACATTGTATGATCAGCCACGTGATCAGTGCATAATCAGCCCCTTGATCAGTGCATGATCATCCAAATGATCAGTGCATGCAGTCTCGTGATCAGTGTATGATCAGCTTCGTGATCAGTGCATGATCAGCCACGTGATCAGTGCATGATCAGGCACGTGATCAGTGCATGATCAGTCAAGTGATCAGTGTTTTGATAAGACACGTGATCAGTGCATTATTGCCATGTGATCAGTGAATGATCAGCCCCATAATCAGTGCATGATAGCCACCTGACCAGTCCATGATCAGCAACGTGATTAGTGCATGATCAGCCACATGATCAGTGCATGATCAGTCACGTGATCACTGTATGATCAGCCACGTCATCAGTGCACGTGCAGTCACGTGATCAGTGCATGATCAGCCACGTGATCACTGCATGATAGCCATGTGATCATTGCCTACAGTTACATGATCAGTGCATGGGAGTCAGGTGATCAGTGCACGATACCCAAGTGATCACCGCATGATCAATACCATGATCAGCAATATTCAGACACTTATCACTGTATGCTCAGTCACGTGATCAGTTTCTGATCAGCCACGTGATCAGTGCATGATCAGTTTCGGGAGCAGAGTATGATCAGCCACTTGATCAGTGCATGATAGCCACGTGATCAGTGCATGATCAGTCACGTCTTCAGTGCATGATCAATCACGTGATCAGTGCATGATCAGCTACGTTATCAGTGCAGGATAGCCAGGTGATCAGTGCATGATCAGTCACGTGTTGAATGTATGATCAGCCACGTGACTAGTGCATGATCAGTCACGTGATCAGTGTACGATCAACCACGGGATCAATGCATGGTAGCCACCAGATCAGTGCATGATCAGTCACGTGATCAGTGCAAGATTGCCAAGGGATCAGTGCATGATTAGTTATGTTATCAATGTATGATTAGCCACGTGATTAGTGCATCATCAGCCACGTGATCAGTGCATGATCAGCCACGTGATGAGTGAAGGATACGCAACGTGATGAGTGCATGATCAGCCACATGATCAGTGTATGATCAGCCACGTGATCAGTGCATGATAGCCACCTGATCCGTGCATGATCAGTCACGTGATCATGGCATGGGCAGTCATGTGATCAGTGCATGATAGCTACGAAATCAGTTCATAATCAGTCACGTGATCACTGCATGATCATTCACGTGATCAGTGCATGCTAGCCACGTGATCAGTGCATGATAGCCACTTGATCAGTGCATGATCAGTCACGTGATCAGTGTATAATCAGCCTCGTGATCAATGTATGATCATCCACGTGATCAGTGCATGATAGGCACGTGATCAGTGCATGATAGCCAAGTGATCAGTGCATTATAGCCATGTGATGAGTGCATGATCAGTCACGTGATCATTGTATGATCAACAACGGGATCAATGCATGATAGCCACCAGATCAGTGCATGATCAGTCAAGTGATCAGTGCATGATCTGTCACGTGTCCAGTGTATGATATCCACGTTGTCAGTTCTTGCACAGTCATGTGATCAGTGCATGATAGCTAAGTTATCAGTGCCTGATCAGCCACGTGATCAGTGCAAGGTCGCCCCGTTATCAGTGCATGATTATTTAGGTGATCAATGTATTATTAGCCACATGATCAGTGCATGACAGCCACGTGATCAGTGCATGATCAGTCACGTGATCATGGCATGCGCAGTCATGTGATCAGTGCATGATAGCTACGCGATCAGTGCATAATCAGTCACGTGATCAGTGCATGATTAACCACGTGATCAGTGCATGATAGCCACGTGATCAGTGCATGATCAGTCACATGATCATGGCATGTGCATTCTTGTGATCAGTGCATTATAGCTAAGCGATCAGTGCATAATCAGTCATATGATCACTGCATGATCAGCCACGTGATCAGTGCATGATCAGTCACGTGATCAGTGTATGATCAGCTTCGTGATCAGTGCATGCACAGTCACGTGATCAGTGTATGATCAGCTTCTTGATCAGTGCATGATTAGCCCACGTGTTCAGTGCATGATCAGTCACGTGATCAGTGTGTGATAGTCCAGTTATCAGTGCATGATCAGCCTCGTGATCAGTGCATGATCAGCCAAGTGATCAGTGCATGCGTAGTCACGTGATCAGTGTATGATCAGCCAAATGATCAGTGCATGATCATGTACGTGATCAGTGCATGATCAGACACCCTGATCAGTGCATGATAAGTCATGTGATCAGTTTATGATCAGCCACGTGATCAGTGCATGATCAGCCACGTGATTAGTGTATGATCAGCCACATGATCAGTGTATGATCAGCCACGAGATCAGTGCATGAGCAGCCAGGTGATCAGTGCCTGCACAGTCCCGTGATCAGTGTATGATCAGCCACGTGATCAGTGCATGAACAGCCACGTGATCATTGTATGATCAGCCACGTGATCAGTGCATGATCCACAACGTGTTTAGTGCATTATCAGTCATGTGAGCAGTGTATGATCAGCCACTTGATCAGTGCATGATCTCCCACGTGATTAATGCATGATCAGCCACATGATCAGTGCAGGCACAGTCACGTGATCAGTGTATGATTAGCTTCGTGATCATTGCATGATCAGCCACGTGATCAGTGCACGATCAGGCCAGTGAAGAGTGCATGATCAGTCACGTGATCAGTGTATGATAGCCAGGCTATCATTGCATGAAAAGCCACGTGATCTGTGCATGATCAGCCACGTGATCAGTGCATGCACAGTCACGTGATCAGTGCATGATAGCTACGAGATCAGTGCATGATCAGACACGAAATCAGTGCATGGTCAGCCACGTGATCACTGTATGATCAGCCCACGTGATCAGTGCATGTGCAGTCACGTGATCAGTGTATGACCAGCCACGTGTTCAGTGCATGATAGCCAAGTGATCAATGCATGATAGCTACGTGATCAGTGCATGCTCAGTCACATGAGGAGTGCATGATTCCCACGTGATCATTGCCTACATGTACGTGATCAGTTCATGTGCATCCCGTGTTCAGGGCATGATAGGAACGTGATCAGTGCATGATAGCCAAATGATCAGTGCATGATCAATCACGTCTTCAGTGCATGATCTGAACGTGATCACTGTATGATCATTCCTCGTGATCAGTGCATGCCCAATCTCGAGATCAGTGCATGATAGCGACGTGATCACTGCATGATCATTCACGTGATCAGTGCATGCTAGCCACGTTAATCAGTGCATGATAGCCACCTTGATTACTGCATGATCAGTCACGTTATCAGTGTATGATCAGCCTCGTGATCAGTGTATGATCATCCAAGTGCTCAGTGCATGATAGGCAAGTGATCAGTGCATGATAACCAACATATCAACTGCATGATCAGCCACGTGATCAGTGCATGCTAGCCAAGTGATCAGTGCATGATAGCCAGGTGATCAGTGGCATGATATCCACGTGATCAGTGCATGATAGCCAACAGATCACTGCATGATCAGCCAGGTGATCAGTTCATGCTAGCCCACGTAATCAGTGCATGATAGCCACTTGATTAGTGCATGATCAGTCACGTTATCAGTGTATGGATCAGCCTCGTGATCAGTGTAATGATCATCCACGTGCTAAGTGCATGATATGCACGTGATTAGTGCATGATAGCCAACAGATCACTGCATG
Source organism: Bos taurus (assembly GCF_002263795.3). Taxonomy (NCBI): domain Eukaryota; kingdom Metazoa; phylum Chordata; class Mammalia; order Artiodactyla; family Bovidae; genus Bos; species Bos taurus. The sequence continues at coordinate 10,520 of NW_020190995.1, read as the reverse complement.
ATCAGCCACGTGATCAGTGCATGATAGCAAGTGATCAGTGCATGATAAGACACGTGCAAAGTGCATGATAACCACGTGATCAGTGCATGAAAAGTCACGTGATCAGTGCATGATAGCCACTTCATCAGTGTATGATCATCCAGGTGATCAGTGCATGATAGGCCTGTGAACAGTGCATTGATAGCCAACAGATCACTGCATGATCAGCCACGTGATCAGTGCATGATAGCCAAGTGATCAGTGCATGATAGCCACGTGATCAGTGCATGATAGCCACGTGATCAGTGCATGATCAGTCAGGTGAACAGTGTATGATCAACCACGTGATCAATGCATGATAGCCACCAGATCAGTGCATGATCAGTCACGTGATCAGTGCATGATCTGTCACGTGTCCAGTGTATGATATCCACGTGATCAGTTTCTGGCCCAGTCATGTGATCAGTTCATGATAGCTAAGTTATCAGTGCCTGATCAGCCACGGGATCAGTGCAAGATCGCCAGGTGATCAGTGCATGATTATTTAGGTGATCAATGTAAGATTAGCCACATGATTAGTGCATGATAGCCACGTGATCAGTGCATGATCAGTCACGTGATCAGTGCATGATCAGCCACGTGATCACTGCAATGATAGCCACGTAATCTCTGTATGATCAGCCGCGTAATCAGTGCATGATAGCCACTTGACCAGTACATGATCAGCCACCTGATCAGTGTATGATCTGCACGTGATCAGTGCATGATAGCCAAGTGATCAATGCATGATAGTACGTGATCGGTGCATGCTCAGTCCAATGATCAGTGCATGATCAGCCACGTGATCAGTGCATGCACAGTTAGTGATCAGTGTGTGATCAGCTTCGTGATCAGTGTATGATCAGCCACGTGATCAGTGCATGATCAGGCACGTGATCAGTGCTTGATGCAGTCATGTGATCAGTGGTATGGTCAAGCGAGGTGATCAGTTGCATGATCAGCCACGTGATCAGTGCATGAACAGGCACCTGAAAGAGTACATGATCAGCCACGTGATCAGTGCATGCATCAGTCAACGTGATCAGGATGCAGTCCGATCAGTGCCCCAGTGAAGAGTGCACGATCAGTCACGTGATCAGTGTATGATAGCCAGGTTACCAGTGCATGATCAGCCAGGTGATCTGTGCATGATCAGCGAAGTGATCAGTGCATGCACAGTCCCTTGGTCAGTGTATGATCAGCTTTGTGATCAGTGCATGATCAGACACGTGATCAGTGCATGATCAGGCACGTGATCAGTCATGATCAGTCACATGATCAGTGTATGATCAGCCCACGTGTTCAGTGCATGCTAGACAACGTGATCATTGCATGATAGCCACGTGATCAGTGCATTATCAATCACGTGATCAGTGCATGCGCAGTCCCATGATCAGTGTATGTTCAGCCACGTGATCAGTGCATGATAAGCAAACTGATCAGTGCATGTTAAGCAACGTGATTAGTGCATGATCAGCCACGTGATAAGTGTACGATGAGACCACGTGATCAGTGCATGATTAGCCACGTGATCAGTGCATGATAGCCACCTGAGCAGAGCATGATAAGCAACGTGATTAGTGCATTATCAGCCACGTGATCAGTGTATGATCAGCCCCATGATCAGGGCAATATCAGCAACATGACCAGTACATGGACAGTCACGTGATCAGTGTATGATCAGCTTCATGATCAGTGCATGATCAGCCACGTGAGCAGTTCATGGTCACGCACGTGATCAGTCCATGATCAGCCACGTGATCACTGTATTTTCAGCCACGTGATCACTGCATGATCCACAACGTGATTAGTGCATGATCAGCCACGTGATCAGTGTATGATCAGGCACGTGATCAATGCATGATCAGCCACGTGATCAGTGCATCATAAGCCACGTGATCAGTGCATGCACAGTCACGTGATCAGTGTATGATGAGCTTCGTGATCAGTGCATAATCAGCCACGTGATCAGTGCATGATCAGGCACGTGAAAGAGTGCATGATCAGTCACGTGATCAGTGTATGATCAGCCAACGTGATTCAGTGCATGATAGCCACGACTGTGCATGATCAGTCAGGTGAGTCACTGCATGATCAGCCATGGGATCAGTGCATGATAGCCATGTGATCAGTGCATGATTACTTACGTGATCTGTGCATTATCAGCCAAGTAATCAGTGCATGATCAGCCACTTGATCACTGTATGATCAGCCACGTGATCAGTGCATATGCAGTCACGTGATCAGTGTGATGATCAGCCACGTGTTCAGTGCATGATAGCCAAGTGATCAATGCATGATAGCTAAGTGATCAGTGCATGCTTCAGTCACCATGAGCAGTGCATGATATCCACGTGATCAGTGCATGATCAGTCACGTGATCAGTGCATGGATAGCCACGGTGAACAGTACATGATTATTCAGTGCCTGATCAGCCACGTGATTCAGAATATGATCAGCCACCGTGATCAGTGTATGATCAGCCACATGATCATTGCATTATCCGCAACATATTTAGTGCATGATCAGGCACATGAACAGTGTATTATCAGCCATGTGATCAGTGCATGATCAGCCACGTGATGAATGCATGATCACCCACGTTTTCAGTGCATGCACAGTCGCGTGATCAGTGTATGATCAGCTTCGTGATCAGTGCATGCTCAGCCACGTAATCAGTGCATGATCAGGCACGTGATCAGTGCATTTCAGGCACGTGAACATTGTATTATCAGCCACGTGATCAGTGCATAATCAGCCCCTTGATCAGTGCATGATCATCCAAATGATCAGTGCATGCAGTCTCGTGATCAGTGTATGATCAGCTTCGTGATCAGTGCATGATCAGCCACGTGATCAGTGCATGATCAGGCACGTGATCAGTGCATGATCAGTCAAGTGATCAGTGTTTGATAAGACAGTGATCAGTGCATTATTGCCATGTGATCAGTGAATGATCAGCCCCATAATCAGCTGCATGATAGCCACCTGACCAGTCCATGATCAGCAACGTGATTAGTGCATGATCAGCCACATGATCAGTGGCATGATCAGTCACGTGATCACTGGTATGATCAGGCCACGTCATCAGTGCACGTGCAGTCACGTTGATCAGTGCATGATCAGCCACGTGATCACTGCATGATAGCCATGTGATCATTGCCTACAGTTTACATGATCAGTGCATGGGAGTCAGGTGATCAGTGCATGATACCCAAGTGATCACCGCATGATCAATAACATGATCAGCAATATTCAGACACTTATCACTGTATGCTCAGTCACGTGATCAGTTTCTGATCAGCCACGTGATCAGTGCATGATCAGTTTCGGGAGCAGAGTGATGATCAGCCACTTGATCAGTGCATGATAGCCCACGTGATCAGTGCATGATCAGTCACGTCTTCAGTGCATGATCAATCAGCGTGATCAGTGCATGATCAGCTACGTTATCAGTGCAGGATAGCCAGGGTTCAGTGGCATGATCAGTCACGTGTTGAATGTATGATCAGCCACGTGACTAGTGCATGATCAGTCACGTGATCAGTGTACGATCAACCACGGGAATCAATGCATGGTAGCCACCAGATCAGTGCCATGATCAGTCACGTGATCAGTGCAAGATTGCCAAGGGATCAGTGCATGATTAGTTATGTTATCAATGTATGATTAGCCACGTGATTAGTGCATCATCAGCCACGTGATTCAGTGCATGATCAGCCACGTGATGAGTGAAGGATACGCAACGTGATGAGTGCATGATCAGCCACATGATCAGTGTATGATCAGCCACGGTGATCAGTGCATGATAGCCACCTGATCCGTGCATGATCAGTCACGTGATCATGGCATGGAGCAGTCATGTGATCAGTGCATGATAGCTACGAAATCAGTTCATAATCAGTCACGTGATCACTGCATTGATCATTCACGTGATCAGTGCATGCTAGCCACGTGATCAGTGCATGCTAGCCACTTGATCAGTGCATGATCAGTCACGTGATCAGTGTATAATCAGCCCTCGTGATCAATGTATGATCATCCACGTGATCAGTGCATGATAGGCACGTGATCAGTGCATGATAAGCCAAGTGATCAGTGCGTTATAGCCATGTGATGAGTGCATGATCAGTCACGTGATCATTGTATGATCAACAACGGGATCAATGCATGATAGCCACCAGATCAGTGCATGATCAGTCAAAGTGATCAGTGCATGATCTGTCACGTGTCCAGTGTATGAATATCCACGTTGTCAGTTCTTGCACAGTCATGTGATCAGTGCATGATAGCTAAGTTATCAGTGCCTGATCAGCCACGTGATCAGTGCAAGGTCGCCCCGTTATCAGTGCATGATTATTTAGGTGATCAATGTATTATTAGCCACATGATCAGTGCATGACAGCCACGTGATCAGTGCATGATCAGTCACGTGATCATGGCATGCGCAGTCATGTGATCAGTGCATGATAGCTACGCGATCAGTGCATAATCAGTCACGTGATCAGTGCATGATTAACCACGTGATCAGTTGCATGATAGCCACGTTGATCAGTGCATGATCAGTCACATGATCATGGCATGTGCATTCTTGTGATCAGTGCATTATAGCTAAGCGATCAGTTGCATAATCAGTCATATGATCACTGCATGATCAGCCACGTGATCAGTGCCATGATCAGTCACGTGATCAGTGTATGATCAGCTTCGGATCAGTGCATGCACAGTCCATCGTGATCAGTGTTATGATCAGCTTCTTGAATCAGTGCATGATTAGCCACGTTTCAGTGCATGATCAGTCACGTGATCAGTGTGTGATAGTCCAGTTATCAGTGCATGATCCAGCCTCGTGATCAGTGCATGATCAGCCAAGTGATCAGTGCATGCGTAGTCACGTGATCAGTGTATGATCAGCCAAATGATCAGTGCATGATCATGTACGTGATCAGTTGCATGATCAGACACTGATCAGTGCATGATAAGTCATGTGATCAGTTTATGATCAGCACGTGATCAGTGCATGATCAGCCACGTGATTAGTGTATGATCAGCCACATGATCAGTGTATGATCAGCCACGAGATCAGTGCATGAGCAGCCAGGTGATCAGTGCCTGCACCAGTCCCGTGATTCAGTGTATGATCAGCCACGTGATCAGTGCATGAACAGCCACGTGATCATTGTATGATCAGCCACGTGATCAGTGCATGATCCACAACGTGTTTAGTGCATTATCAGTCATGTGAGCAGTGTATGATCAGCCACTTGATCAGTGCATGATCTCCCACGTGATTAATGCATGATCAGCCACATGATCAGTGCAGGCACAGTCACGTGATCAGTGAATGATTAGCTTCGTGATCATTTGCATGATCAGCCACGTGATCAGTGCACGATCAGGCCAGTGAAGAGTGCATGATCAGTCACGTGATCAGTGTATGATAGCCAGGCTATCATTGCATGAAAAAGCCACGTGATCTGTGCATGATCAGCCACGTGATCAGTGCATGCACAGTCACGTGATCAGTGCATGATAGCTACGGAGATCAGTGCATGATCAGACACGAAATCAGTGCATGGTCAGCCACGTGATCCACTGTATGATCAGCCACGTGATCAGTGCATGTGCAGTCACCGTGATCAGTGTATGACCAGCCACGTGTTCAGTGCATTGATAGCCAAGTGATCAATGCATGATAGCTACGTGATCAGTGCATGCTCAGTCACATGAGGAGTGCATGATTCCCACGTGATCATTGCCTACATGTACGTGATCAGTTTCATGTGCATCCCGTGTTCATGGGCATGATAGGAACGTGATCAGTGCAATGATAGCCAAATGATCAGTGCATGATCAATGCACGTCTTCAGTGCATGATCTGAACGTGATCACTGTATGATCATCCTCGTGATCAGTGCATGCCCAATCTCGAGATCAGTGCATGATAGCGACGTGATCACTGCATGATCATTCACGTGATCAGTGCATGCTAGCCACGTAATCAGTGCATGATAGCCACTTGATTACTGCCATGATCAGTCACGTTATCAGTGTATGATCAGCCTCGTGATCAGTGTATGATCATCCAATGCTCAGTGCATGATAGGCACGTGATCAGTGCATGAGAACCAACAGATCACTGCATGATCAGCCACGTGATCAGTGCATGCTAGCCAAGTGATCAGTGCATGAATAAGCCAGGTGATCAGTGCATGATAACCACGTGATCAGTGCATGATAGCCCAACAGATCACTGCATGATCAGCCAGGTGATCAGTTTCATGCTAGCCACGTAATCAGTGCATGATAGCCACTTGATTAGTGCATGATCAGTCACGTTATCAGTGTATGATCAGCCTCGTGATCAGTGTATGATCATCCACGTGCTAAGTGCATGATAGGCACGTGATTAGTGCATGAGAGCCAACAGATCACTGCATGATCAGCCACGTGATCAGTGCATGATAGCCCAAGTGATCAGTGCATGATAGACACGTGAAAAGTGCATGATAACCACGTGATCAGTTGCATGAAAAGTCACGTGATCAGTGCATGATAGCCACTTCATCAGTGTATGATCATCCAGGTGATCAGTGCATGATAGGCCTGTGAACAGTGCATGATAGCCAACAGATCACTGCATGATCAGCCACGTGATCAGTGCATGATAGCCAAGTGATCAGTGCATGATAGCCACGTGATCAGTGCATGATAGCCACGTGATCAGTGCATGATCAGTCAGGTGAACAGTGTATGATCAACCACGTGATCAATGCATGATAGCCACCAGATCAGTGCATGATCAGTCACGTGATCAGTGCATGATCTGTCACGTGTCCAGTGTATGATATCCACGTGATCAGTTCTGGCCCAGTCATGTGATCAGTTCATGATAGCTAAGTTATCAGTGCCTGATCAGCCACGGGATCAGTGCAAGATCGCCAGGTGATCAGTGCATGATTATTTAGGTGATCAATGTAAGATTAGCCACATGATTAGTGCATGATAGCCACGTGATCGGATGCATGATCAGTCACGTGATCAGTGCATGATCAGCCACGTGATCACTGCATGATAGCCACGTAATCTCTGTATGATCAGCCGCGTAATCAGTGCATGATAGCCACTTGACCAGTACATGATCAGCCCACCTGATCAGTGTATGATCTGCCACGTGATCAGTGCATGATAGCCAAGTGATCAATGCATGATAGTACGTGATCAGTGCATGCTCAGTCACATGATCAGTGCATGATCAGCCACGTGATCAGTGCATGAACAGGAACGTGATCAGTGTGTTGATCAGCTTCGTGATCAGTGTATGATCAGCCACGTGATCAGTGCATGATCAGGCACGTGATCAGTGCTTGATCAGTCATGTGATCAGTGTATGGTCAGCGAGGTGATCAGTGCATGATCAGCCACGTGATCAGTGCAATGAACAGGCACCTGAAGAGTACATGATCAGCCACGTGATCAGTGCATGCACAGTCACGTGATTCAGTGCATGATCAGGCAGTGAAGAGTGCACATCAGTCACGTGATCAGTGTATGATAGCAGGTTACCAGTGATGATCAGCCAGGTGATCTGTGCATGATCAGCGAAGTGATCAGTGCATGACAGTCCCTTGGTCAGTGTATGATCAGCTTGTATCAGTGCATGATCAGACACGTGATCAGTGCATGATCAGGCACGTGATCAGTCATGATCAGTCACATGATCAGTGTATGATCAGCCACGTGTTCAGTGCATGCTAGACACGTGATCATTGCATGATAGCCACGTGATCAGTGCATTATCAATCACGTGATCAGTGCATGCGCAGTCCCATGATCAGTGTATGTTCAGCCACGTGATCAGTGCATGATAGCAAACTGATCAGTGCATGTTAAGCAACGTGATTAGTGCATGATCAGCCACGTGATAAGTGTACGATGAGACACGTGATCAGTGCATGATTAGCCACGTGATCAGTGCATGATAGCCACTGAGCAGAGCATGATAAGCAACGTGATTAGTGCATTATCAGCCACGTGATCAGTGTATGATCAGCCCCATGATCAGGGCAATATCAGCAACATGACCAGTACATGGACAGTCACGTGATCAGTGTATGATCAGCTTCATGATCAGTGCATGATCAGCCACGTGAGCAGTTCATGGTCACGCACGTGATCAGTCCATGATCAGCCACGTGATCAGTGGTATTTTCAGCCACGTGATCAGTGCATGATCCACAACGTGATTAGTGCATGATCAGCCACGTGATCAGTGTATGATCAGGCACGTGATCAATGCATGATCAGCCACGTGATCAGTGCATCATAAGCCACGTGATCAGTGCATGCACAGTCACGTGATCAGTGTATGATGAGCTTCGTGATCAGTGCATAATCAGCCACGTGATCAGTGCATGATCAGGCACGTGAAGAGTGCATGATCAGTCACGTGATCAGTGTATGATCAGCCACGTGATCAGTGCATGATAGCCACGACTGTGCATGATCAGTCAGGTGATCACTGCATGATCAGCCATGGGATCAGTGCATGATAGCCATGTGATCAGTGCATGATACTTACGAGATCTGTGCATTATCAGCCAAGTAATCAGTGCATGATCAGCCACTTGATCACTGTATGATCAGCCACGTGATCAGTGCATATGCAGTCACGTGATCAGTGTATGATCAGCCACGTGTTCAGTGCATGATAGCCAAGTGATCAATGCATGATAGCTAAGTGATCAGTGCATGCTCAGTCACATGAGCAGTGCATGATATCCACGTGATCAGTGCATGATCAGTCACGTGATCAGTGCATGATAGCCACGTGACAGTACATGATTATTCAGTGCCTGATCAGCCACGTGATCAGAATATGATCAGCCACGTGATCAGTGTATGATCAGCCACATGATCATTGCATTATCCGCAACATATGTTAGTGCATGATCAGGCACATGAACAGTGTATTATCAGCCATGTGATCAGTGCATGATCAGCCACGTGATGAATGCATGATCACCCACGTTTTCAGTGCATGCACAGTCGCGTGATCAGTGTATGATCAGCTTCGTGATCAGTGCATGCTCAGCCACGTAATCAGTGCATGATCAGGCACGTGATCAGTGCATTATCAGTCACGTGAACATTGTATGATCAGCCACGTGATCAGTGCATAATCAGCCCTTGATCAGTGCATGATCATCCAAATGATCAGTGCATGCAGTCTCGTGATCAGTGTATGATCAGCTTCGTGATCAGTGCATGATCAGCCACGTGATCAGTGCATGATCAGGCACGTGATCAGTGCATGATCAGTCAAGTGATCAGTGTTTGATAAGACAGGTGATCAGTGCATTATTGCCATGTGATCAGTGAATGATCAGCCCCATAATCAGTGCATGATAGCCACCTGACCAGTCCATGATCAGCAACGTGATTAGTGCATGATCAGCCACATGATCAGTGCATGATCAGTCACGTGATCACTGTATGATCAGCCACGTCATCAGTGCACGTGCAGTCACGTGATCAGTGCATGATCAGCCACGTGATCACTGCATGATAGCCATGTGATCATTGCCTACAGTTACATGATCAGTGCATGGGAGTCAGGTGATCAGTGCATGATACCCAAGTGATCACCGCATGATCAATAACATGATCAGCAATATTCAGACACTTATCACTGTATGCTCAGTCACGTGATCAGTTTCTGATCAGCCACGTGATCAGTGCATGATCAGTTTCGGGAGCAGAGTATGATCAGCCACTTGATCAGTGCATGATAGCCACGTGATCAGTGCATGATCAGTCACGTCTTCAGTGCATGATCAATCACGTGATCAGTGCATGATCAGCTACGTTATCAGTGCAGGATAGCCAGGTGATCAGTGCATGATCAGTCACGTGTTGAATGTATGATCAGCCACGTGACTAGTGCATGATCAGTCACGTGATCAGTGTACGATCAACCACGGGATCAATGCATGGTAGCCACCAGATCAGTGCATGATCAGTCACGTGATCAGTGCAAGATTGCCAAGGGATCAGTGCATGAATTAGTATGTTATCAATGTATGATTAGCCACGTGATTAGTGCATGATCAGCCACGTGATCAGTGCATGATCAGCCACGTGATGAGTGAAGGATACGCAACGTGATGAGTGCATGATCAGCCACATGATCAGTGTATGATCAGCCACTGATCAGTGCATGATAGCCACCTGATCCGTGCATGATCAGTCACGTGATCATGGCATGGCAGTCATGTGATCAGTCATGATAGCTACGAAATCATTCATAATCAGTCACGTGATCACTGCATGATCATTCACGTGATCAGTGCATGCTAGCCACGTGATCAGTGCATGCTAGCCACTTGATCAGTGCATGATCAGTCACGTGATCAGGTATATGCCTCGTGATCATGTATATCATCCACGTGATCAGTGCATGATAGCACGTGATCAGTGCATGATAGCCAAGTGATCAGTGC